>NW_023459569.1:0-26020 GCF_013731165.1 Rhagoletis pomonella | reverse complement strand
TCTGATGTCCCCCAATTTGGGTCGAACTTTTGGGTAGGGGCAAATTTTGAAAAATCCCACTTTGACCGATTTAGAGTGCTCCAATCGAGTCCAAATGTATGACCGACCCCCACTAACTTTGGAGGCCCGACCCACCGATGCCAGTGGCACACCCCCTGGAACCCCCCTGGGGGTTCACCATACAAACATTTCAAAAAATCGCCGATTTTGCACTTTACATGAAAAAATCAGCGAAATGCCTATGTTTTTTCTTTTTTGAGTTTATTTTTCTCTTTAGAAATTTATTTAGTCAGAACATAGGTAAATGAAAAAATGAATTTAACTTAGTAATAGAAAAGAAATTAAAAAAAATTATTAGAAATTAGCGTTTTTACAACCCTTTTAAAACCAAGGCATCACTGTGATGCATTTGCATGTCGTAAACATAGTTGTGTGGGTTTTTTATTCAACCGTTTTAAAAAATGAAGGTATCACTGTGACACAATTGCAAATCGGAAAATTGCTTGTGTGCGTTTTTTAAGACACAGCTGCATGTCGTAAACTTACTTGTGTAGTTTTTTTATAGCACCTACTTAAGAAATGAAGGTTGTTTTTACAACCCTTTTTGTGGGTATTTTAAGGCATCTTCTTAAGAAATACGCGTTTTTTGCAACCATTTTAACAATTAAGGTATCACTGGAATGCACCGCAACCCTTTTAAACAATGAAGGTATCACTGTGATACAATTGCAGATCGTAAAATTGCTTGTGTTGTTTTTTTTAAGCCACCACAAGACACAGCAGGTAGAATTGAAATTACCATTTCATTCTTATTACCTCGTCTCGTAGACCATATATAACGCAACAGTTTTTGTGAATGCATTAAGTCGTTGTGAAGAACTCAAAGTGTGAAGTGCTAATTTCAGATAAAAAAATATTTCAAAAAAAATAATAAGTGAAGTGACCATTCCAAATCAAAAACTTTACAATGAATCCACCATCCTCTACACCGCAAGATGAAGCAACTACATCAACAACTATCGAAAACCCAATGAGTCATATACCCAAGCATGATGTTACTGTTTTTGGTGTGTCTACTGATTTAACTGATCTTAATTTACCAACCCATCTGGATATCTTGAGATATTATTTTTACTTAAGCAAAACAGAACAAAAAAAGTTTTCCCATAAATCATTCACTATTCAAGTACAAGATAAGTTGATTGGAATTTGGGAAAAACTTGGTATGGAAATAATGCTGAAAAGAGTGTATTTAATAAATTGAATAAATTGCTTGACAAGTATCAAGAGCAAATCAAGAGAAGAAACAACACCCAACAATTTACAGAGTATGTAAAATCTCTGGAAACAATTTTTACATTGGAACATGTAAATGCGATTTGAAGGCAGCTCCATGTGCATGCGGCTGGGTTCCCGAACGCCTCAAAGAGTTCATGCACGATCAACATAATCAGAGAAGACTAACAATGGATGCATTTGTGATGGAAACTGGAGCGCAAGGAGCAACGTCTATGTCATCAATGCCAACATACCAAGATCCCGATGATTCAACATACGCACTGCCACCGGTTCAAGAAGATATGGATAGAAGCACAAGTTCACAATACACAGAGAGATACGATTGTTTTAACTTTGCCTTGGTATGTGACAGATTTGGTGTGCCTGACAGAGTAGCATCAGCATTGGGAACCGCTCTTTTGCAAGATTTTAAAATTAAAGATAAGCATGGGAAACCTCTCATCATGGATAAATCGAAAGTTCGCAGAGAAAAAGAGAAATGCAGACAAGAAGTGCTTCGCAAACGGTTAGATGATACCAATTTGTTAGCGTTTTCATTCGATGGCAGAAAAGATGATACTTTAACGATAGATAAAATTGATGAGAAGTATCATACTAGGATGGTAAAAGAACCTCATCTTGTTATTTTGAGAGAACCCAATTCTGAATTGATTGGTTACGTAAGACTGGAACATGAAACCGCTGAATACAAAACAACCAAATTAAATGGTTTTTTCAACGATAAAAACATATCACTGGGTGCATTAATTGGAATATGCACTGACGGTGAGCCAACAAGCACTGGCCCACACGGTGGAATTATTCAATTCGAATTGCTGTTAAAAAGACCATTGCATTGGTTCGTTTACCTTCTACACTTCAACGAACTTCCGTTTCGGCATTTGTTTGAAGCTTTGGATAAATCAACCAGCACTGGACCAAGATCGGCAACCGGAAAACTGAGCCGTCAAATCGAAACTTGTGAAACTCTTCCGGTAAGTTATTGCTATCACTCATTTATTATAATTGTCAACCATTTTTAATTATTTTATTATTATATATTTTCAGGTGGTGGACGGCTTCCAGAAAATTGAGTTGCAAAATATGCCCCCTGCTCCAGAAAAATCTGAATTTTCCACCGATTCGAAGTACTTATACGACATGGCCCATGCAATTTCTAGCGGCGTGGTTCCGGTGGATCTGGCTAACATCAAACCAGGGAAAATTGTACATTCTCGGTGGCTCACCAAGGCCGCTAGATTATTGCGATTATATGTGACAACGGAAAATCCAGATGCAAATTTAAGAATTCTGGTTGAATTTATAATTAAATGTTATGTGCCAATGTACTTCAATATCAAGTATTACAGCTCTGTCGTGTACGGCAGTGCATTCTTTTTCAAGTTCATTGGTTGGTCACGATTTCTAAAACCTCGTTTACGCAAAATTGTCAATCAAGTAATTAAAGATAATTCATATTATGCGCATTCGGAAAATATCTTGTTATCAATGTTGTTTCATGATAGCAAAGAAAAGCGCGACTGTGCCATCAAGAAAATTCTACGCTATCGAACCGATGTTGACGAGCCAATGGAACTTAGAGTTTATAAAAAACCAGATATAAACTTTAATTGCACAAGTTATACGGAAATGATCAATTTGAATGATATAAATATCGTATTTGAACCACCATTCACGCGAAGCATTCCGTACGATACATTGAAAGAATATTTAAATCAAGATGATCCACCGTTTAATGATCCAAAAATTCCATCACACATACAAGGAACGGAACGACATGTTCAATTGCTAGCTAGCGTTTCCAAACGGGTTATACCGGAAAATGTAGAGGCTGTTATGGCGACGACATTAGAGAGCCGTGCGAAATTGCCCAGGCTTGAAAGTAAAAAAGACTTCAAACAATAATTTTTGCTGAGGCTGAATTGACGAAGCAACGATTAGCTGACACATTCAACAAATCTAATTGAAAACTGCCGAATAATTAACACATATTGAATATGCATATGTTTGTATGTACGTATGTATACATTTAATTGTACCTTTCCGCATATACGTTTGCAGATGTGCGTATTAAATTCACGCGCGTGCCGATGATCAATTAATAAGAGTACTAGGGCATAACTCCGCCGATAAGACTTAAATAGTTGCAGAAGTTAGCAATCAGAGACCTTCAGCCACGGGTAGCAAATTTTCATGTGAAAGTAATATCGCCTTTTCCAAGGCAATACATTTTTTTAACTCGCTTGGGGACTGCGAAAATTCTCATATGAACTTGCTTTTGGGCGAAAACGAAGCCGTCCATGATGGACTCCCTGTAAAATGACTCGCACTCAATCACGCCTCTGATGTATCCCCTCTAATGCTTCAATCGGATGTAAGGTTTTAGACACTGGATGTTGCAGGTCCGTATTCAAATAATGCCCGGCTACATCCTGAACAATCTGAAAAACAACGGTGGAGAGAATACAGAAGGTGGCGCCGATGGAAATACCGCTAATCGGCTCTCAGTGAATTTGACGGAATCAGCTGTTTTGCTGACGTCACAGTCGAGACGACAGCAGTAGTGATGTGCTGAGTCAATACTTTTAAGTATCCAATACTATCGATACTCGGAAGCGCACATAGGCCAAAAATATGGAAAAAAACGGTTCAGGGGAAATTCGCCTATCAAAACCCGAATGTAGGAGCCAATAGAGCTTTTAATACTGATTCAAATGAAAGATGTATATATGCCGGTTCGAGGCCATAATACAGAGAAACTCCTACTTGTTTCAAGCATTTTTGTTCCAGCTAAATCGGACGATATCATTTTTGTAGGCAGATTCTGTAACCATTTAGCGACAATTTTCGAATCGGCATCGGTTTTGTTGACGTATGATATGAAATATTTTTACGTCAACACCTGCGATATCGATCCGAAAGTTGTCGCTAACTGGTTATAGAATCCTCCCCCCCCCCTGAACGGCTTCTTCATTCGTCAAAGTATTTTATTTGAATTTTGTGTCGACTAGGGTTAAAACTGATAAAATAATATTTCTCTGTTGCAATAAGTTGAAGTGTTTTAGCCATATCATATAAATTAGTAATGAAAGTTTTTTCTGAACTTGAAATGCATATAATGGCGAAGGTTTAATGTAAAGAATCAGTATGGGGTATCGATAAGGAGGTATTGGGTACCGAAACCTATTTTAAGTATTGGGTACCGACAATTCAGCACATCACTAGACAGCGGTTTTATTTGCCGCTCTCAGTTGCCAACTCTACGGAGACGTCACGCCAAAATTACTCCCACGAATTCTGCTGCAATCGTCGCAATCTTGTATTCTATCATTCTTGAGATACACCATTATTCTGAAAAGTGTAGGCTTGGAATATACTTTAACTACACGTATGTATGTAATTTAAATGTGCATACACAAGAATGATAGAATACAAGATTGCGCCAATTGAGCTGAGAGCAACTAGCCGTGACGTCAAAATATACCAGATTGAGAGAGCAAGACGAACTCGACAAGAAAAAGAAGAAGCATCGAACAAAAGGCAGTATTGCCAAGTTTTGAATTTGAAAAATCACCAAATTTTTATTGGTGTATTTTATGGACTTTAAACGAATACATAATTTTATTGTAAGGATGCCGATTCAAATTAATAAAAAACAATGTTTCTTGCACAACGGTCGATTTCTTCTGGCATGATTGAAGGTGCAGCACATATTTCGTTGTCGCTTATGATTGTCACTGTGCCATGATTTTGTTTAACTTTTTGTAAAATTGCTTAGCACACTTACGATATATAAATTTTGCTTCCATTTTTTTAAGATTTTCGAATTTGAAGTCTTCAAACTAAAACCAAAAGCACCAAAAACGCACAAAGAACAAAACACAAAAATTTTGGCGTTTTGAATACCCACTAAATTTGGTGCGAAAAGCATTAAGTTGGCAACAGTGAATGTAAACAAAAGTATTTTATGACGTCAGCGATTGAGTGGATGCTGTCAAATCAACGAAGAGAGGGTGAGCGGTCCGCGAATGCCGCGACCTTTATTTTGTGGATCGTGTGATGTATGCATAATGTGACCAACTATTTCATAGCTCAAGTTAGGTTGCGTTAGGTTAACGCCGCAAGCCGAATACGAAATTTCGAATTCGGCTAATTTCGAGAGAGCTCAGGGCTCGAATCGTAACATCCGTTCACGGATCGAAAAGGGGCACCGAAATTGCGCATATGGAAACTGTGCATTTAGACATTATTTCGGTTTCAACCGAAACTGTGCATGTATGCTTTATTTCGGTTTTAATCCGAAACTGTGCATGTATGCACTACTTCGTTTTTTTTTCATATGCATTATTTCGGTTTTAAAACGAAAGTATGCATATGCATAATTTCGGTATTTTCTCATATACATTATTTCGGCTTTCAACCGAAACTGTGCATGTATGCATTACTTCGGGTTTTTCATATGCATTATTTCGGTTTTCAACCGAAACTGTGCATGCATGCATTATTTCGGTTTTTGTTATATGCATTATTTCGGTTTTCAACCGAAACTGTGCATGTATGCATACCTTCGTCTTTCACATATGCATTATTTCGGTTTTCATCCGAAACTGTGCATGTATGCTTTATTTCGTTCTTTGCCATATGCATTATTTCGGTTTTGAACCGAAATTGTGCATGCATGCATTATTTCGGATTTTGTTATATGCCTTATTTCGGGGTTCTAACGAAAGTGTGCGTATGGATAATTTCGTTTTTTCTAATATGAAGTATTTAATTCTACTTAGTAAGGGTTTTAATCCCTAAGCGCGGCGGAAAAAAAGCCTACGCAGAGAAAACTTCTGAGCAAAAATACTTCCGCTCTTCTTTTCCGGCAATACAGAAAGGAGAATTCTACTTAGTAAGGGTTATAATTCCTAAGCGCGGCCGAAGGCCGCCTACGCAGAAAGAAGTTCTGCGCAAAAATACTTCCGGTCCTCTTTTCCGGCAACACAGAAAGGAGAATTGTACTTAGTAAGGGTTATAATCCCTAAGCGCGGCCGAAGGCCGCCTACGCAGAGAGAAGTTCTGCGCAACAATGCTTCCGGCCTTCTTTTCCGGCACCACAGAAAGGAGAATTGTACTTAGTAAGGGTTATAATCCCTAAGCGCGACCGAAGGCCGCCTACGCAGAAAGAAGTTCTGGGCAAAAATACTTCCGGCCCCCTTTTCCGGCAACACAGAAAGGAGAATTCTACTTAGTAAGGGCCGAAGGCCGCCTACGCAGAAAGAAGTTCTGCGGAAAAATACTTCCGGCCCCGTTTTCCGGCAACACGGAAAGGGGAATTCTACTTGGTAAGGGCTATAATCCCTAAGCCCGGCCGAAGGCCGCCTATGCAGAAAGAAGTTCTGCGCAAAAATACTTCCGGCCCCCTTTTCCGGCAACACAGAAAGGAGAATTCTACTTAGTAAGGGTTATAATCCCTAAGCGCGGCCGAAGGCCGTCTACGCAGAGAGAAGTTCTGCGCAACAATACTTCCGCCATTCTTTTCCGGCAACACAGAAAGGAGAATTGTACTTAGTAAGGGTTATAATCCCTAAGCGCGGCCGAAGGCCGCCTACGCAGAAAGAAGTTCTGCGCAAAAATACTTCCGACCCCCTTTTCCGGCCACACAGAAAGGAGAATTCTACTTGGTAAGGGATATAATCCCTAATCGCGGCCGAAGGTCGCCTACGCAGAAAGAAGTTCTGCGCAAAAATACTTCCGGCCCCCTTTTTCGACAACACAGAAAGGAGGATTCTACTTGGTAAGGGTTATAATCCATAAGCGCGGCCGAAGGCCGCCTACGCAGAAAAAAGTTCTGCGCAAAAATACTTCCGCCCTGCTTTTCCGGCAACACAGGAAGGAGAGTTCTACTTAGTAGGGGTTATAATCCCTAAGCGCGGCGCAGGCCGCCTAATCAGAAAGAAGTTCGTTTTCATGTATGCACTATTTCGGTTTTTGTCATATGCTTTACTTCGGTTTTGAGTCGAAACTGTGCATGTATGCATTACTTCGGTTTTTGTCATTTGCATTATTTCGGTTTTGAACCGAAACTGTGCATGTATGCATTACTTCGTTTTTCTCATATGCGTTATTTCGGTTTTCAAACGAAAGTGTGCATGTATGCATTACTTCGGGTTTTTCATATGCATTATTTCGGTTTTCAACCGGATCTGTGCATATATGCATTACTTCGGTTTTTTTCATATGCATTATTTCGGTTTTCAAACGAAAGGGTGCATATGCATAATTTCGGTTTTTCTAATATGCATTATTGCGGTTTTCAACCGAAACTGTGCATATATGCTTTATTTCGGTTTTTTTCATATGCATTATTTCGCTTTTCAACCGAAACTGTGCATATATGCATCATTTCGGTTTTTTTCGTATGCATTATTTCGGTTTTTTTCATATGCATTATTTCGTATGCACAGTTTCCTTATGCACAATTTCAGGGTGCCGATCGAAAACCATACGAAAGAAAATTAAGTGATACCGTCAGTCGTATAAGCTGAATGGGATAAAGATGTCACAATCCGAAAACGGTGTTTTTACGTCCGTAGTACGATATCGTATGTGACGATTCGAGCCCAGAGTTTGTTCAGAAGTGCGAGCCAAAATGCTTCCATCTTAGCCTCGCGAAGGCTGGACAGTCTAAAACGAAATGTGGAGATGATTCCACTTTATCTTCCTCTTGACAGCTGATACAAAAGGATCAGTTTAAATTCCAAGCCTTCAGGGATGAATACCAATCGCACAATGGCCTGTGAGAACCCCCATCACTAGACTTGAGAGGTAACGTGTTTTTCGACCCCTTTAAGGGGTAACGATGGGTCACTAGTGCCTTGCGCTACAAAAAGTGTTTTAAAGTGTCCTATAAAAACATTTGCTGCAGCAGAGAAACGTCTTATTTTCCTTTTTTATGTCACAAAAGGACCCGGTCTCCCTTAGCAGTTAGCAGTTCGTGCTGCTGCAATTCTGTCTGTAATATCCGCAGGCGCCGTGTTCAACATACTTTAAGCGCCAGTGTAGGTGGGGTTCCTAATGCGATAATTCCTGTTTTACAATTAGCCTTGTCTAGTGAGTTCCACCAAACATGGGCTCGTTGAAACAAGATAGGCTTAAATCTGATTTCTTGCTGCTAATAAATTAATTTAGCCGAGAGATCCCCCACCTTTTACCGAAAGCTCACCTATATCAGTACGAGGCAACCGAAAGCCGCCGTTGATCACTAAGCTAGGTACCTAGTTCAGGTAACTCTGAGCCAGATCAAAAGGGTATATAGAAATCGTCCCTTAACACTTAATCATTTACATAGGCGATCAACCGACAGCCCACTTTTCCAGCTCCTAGAAGGTCGTTTACATCCGCAATACAGAGCAGGGGAGAGAGAACACCACCTTGTGGAGTGCTGCCATTGACTATGCGCTGAGTGCATGCGCTCCCCCACTCCGCCGCGTCAGTTTTGCCACGAAGTAATATTATTATATTAGTTTTGTCACGAAGTAATATTATTATATCGGCCGCTGTGGTGTAGTTGTAAGTAGTGCGCCTCTAAGCAGGCTTCCTCTAATCACTTTACCAATGTGTGCAGGGCGATATTCGCTGACATTTTCTTGCAATAAGCATATTGAGCTCTTGAAAGACAGTCACGAGGAATCGCGTTTCTTATGTACGACAAAACGAAGAGAGCTGATAGGCCTAGGGGAAATGTGTAAGCCTTTTCTGGCCTTCAGAATGAACGCAACACTGACTACCCTCCAACCAATTGCACGACACCTTCAGAGCCCTTTGCAGCTGCGCAGATATGATGCCATCGGTCCCCGACGACATTAATGGTTTGAACGAATTTATCATCCTGGCCATGTGACGATCGTCCAAAAGATCGGAGAACTACATGACCTGAAGTACAAAATATCGCAAAGAAGTACATTTGAGTGTACTTCGAAGTACGAAGTACAAGAGATATATAAGAAGTACTGTACTTCCGAAAGAAGTACGGTTGGTCACATTATGTATGCACAACAAAATGCATACCCAAAACCAGTGTTGCCAGTAAATGGGTTAGTAAAATCCCGTCCAAATATAACCTAAATCCCGTTTCATACTAAAGTTATAACAGAAATCCCGCGCTATATGTATCTATTAAACATAAAATGCTTTCGGATGAAAAAATAAGCATGTACATATATAGCAGCGTTGACACAGACACATTTTTTTTCCTACCATAACCAACCAAAACCTACCAAACATTTTTTTGAGTTTTAATATTTGTTTTCAATGTAAAATTTTTTAAAAACATAGTTAACATAAACTAGTAAAACTAAAACACAACTAGATTAATAAAAACAAATTAACTGCGTATAACGATTTATTTTACTGTACAGACTTATCCATATGTACATATATCTCTTTACACATACATACATATCGTCACTAGATACGAATAAAGACGTGAGCTCAAAAGTTGATAGCGAAAAAAGAGGCGTAAAAAAATTTCGGCGAAGAAAGACTCTTAACATAGGTGACGACAAATAAAGACGCGCTAACCTCTTTGACAGCGAAGAAAGACCCATAAACTTATGTCCGCGGTCAACTATATTTTCGAGTGCAACAGTATTCCCCAGAACTCCCCAAAGAGTTTTTCCGAGCTCTTCATTCGTGTCTAGTGACGATATTATTATTATTACGTCGAAGATACCCGCGCTGCGACCTAAGAAGATATATTGTGCTAAATCAGAATTGTAATCACTCCAACCTTAGGCTATTTAAAAAGCTCAGCACTTTGGATGAGGCCATGTTCCAAATTTTAGATGGAGAAGAAAATCGTTGTCCAAGGTGTATCAATCTACGATTCATGCTTCGTGGACAGGCACATAGAATATACTCTGGGGTTTCTTTCACCAGCCGACAAACCCTACAGTCCGTCTCTACAAAAAGACTCATTTAATTAAAACCATACGTTAACTTTCAGTGTGCTGTCAGGTTGCTAGCAAGAGTTCTAAGTTCAAGGTGTCTTTTTGAGTTCCTGCTGCAAAGAGTTATACATATCTTTGATTGTCTTATTCTCTTTGACTTCCGCCAGTAGGCAGCAATTTGAGATTATTCCCAGCTAACTCCTAAGTGGGTCTGCAGTGTATCCTTTAGATGTACTACAGAAAGGCTAGGGACTATGCAAACGCGTTTGGGCTTCACGCATTGCGAGACAGTCAGCCCTTTTGGTGCCTTCAAACCCTTCATGCGCGACGCTATTGTGGGCTCGCAGGTGGTTCAAGAGTTTACAAGTCTTGTTGCCGTTTTAAAAGACTCTAAGGCCTTTAACGCCGCCTGAATGTCCGACATAATATTTATTCTGGCCTCATTTGCCTTCTACGATGACATTCGCGAACACAGACTTCGATTGGGAAGACTTCCGCCTGAAATATGGTTGAGTACCAGCCCATTGGCAGACTTTTCTGGAATCTTGGTCCAAGTACGCCATAAATGATATCGCTACCTAAAGGTGAAAAGGTGCCAAGTTCATTTTTTTTTTTCAAAGTTTAGTTTTTGATGCAGAATGACAGGTAATACGAAACTACATAGATTTTTCTTCTCTCCTGAACAATTTCTGAAACTGGACTTGGCACCTTTTTATGCTTAGGTCACGATATATGTATGTCCGTATTGCATATTAGCAATAATAAGGTATACGTTTGTACTTAGGAATCAGGTATATTTACATGTGTGTGGCCGCCATTATACGAACGCCCCGGTGAAATATTTGTGGAAAAAAGGTTGCTAAAATATTTGGAGATATTGTCTCGAAACCTACCAAAATCCAATCAAGCCTACCAACCTACCAAATGGAAAAAAACCTACCAGTTTTGGTAGGAAAAGCCCATGTTTGGCAACACTGATATGTAGATATGCAATATTCATAGGATTTATATGGATCATTCCAAGTCAAAACGATTTCTGCTCTGCCCAAAATTGATGGATAGCTATCGTTATTTTTATGATGGGAAAATTTAGGTATTTTTATGTAGTATCGAAAGTTGTGTGGCGTTTATAAAAAAATAACCATTCGGTACCAAGCCACCATTGTTTGACCAGTCTCCTGAAATTTTTTTATGAATCGTTTACGAAAATCCAGATAAGCGACAAAAATCCTAATAAAAGGTCGCTATATATGTTTTGGGGGTCGCTGAACCCACATCCGGGGTCAGTTTGGTCTCACGAGGTCAGTATCGAGGTCATTTGCAGATCAACTAGACGAACTATTTAAAGCTAAGAGTGAACCCAATCCAACTGATTCCAATTTTCTGTGAAATATGTAAGTGGTTTTGGAAAAATCTTTACAAAAATCATAACTTCCGAAATTGTCTATTGATATTTATAAATGGTACCTTGTTTTCCTAGGAATAAAACATTATTTTCAAAACATTGACTAAAATATACTTTTCGTTTTGAAATTTTGCCAAAAAATGTTGTAGAAGTGGAAACAATATAAAAATTGGCGTAGATTTCAGATCTATTCTAAAAATTTTCAACATATTTGTAATACGCTCACAAAGATTATTATTTCTTAAAATAGTAAAAATATTCCCTTTCCAAAGTCATTTAAGAACTTCAAATTGGCTAAAAAATAACCGAGCTAAAAATTGTTTAGTGCTGGAAGTCATGCGAAAATATTTTTTTAAAAGTAAGTTGAGAATTTTAGGGCGTTAGAAAAAATTTAAACGCAGTTTCGTCAATTGACCTGTACTAGGTCAATTTAAACGTTCATGATCTGTGTAACACCCTGTAATAGGAGCGCTCAAAGTACGTTTCCATTTATCATTTAAATAAAACTGGTCAACATCTGTGTATACCGCTATGCAATTCAGTGGTCATAAGCAATGCTCGGACTTCTCATATTCGAGTGAGAGGAAATTTCTTTGCTTTTTTCGATCGCGAATGATAAGCAGCGGGAATTTTTTTGTCGATAGCATTCTGAATGTGAGAGAAGATAAATCTGTTTGCATTTTTCACTCGCGATAAAAGAATACAAAAATAGATTTTGAATATTATCGATCGCGAACGTGAGAGAATTTGAATGAGAATTTCCGAACCCTGTTTATTACACAAAACGCACATATTACAATTAAACAACTTAAAACTAGCAGAACATTGTTATGCGCTTGATGGCGGCTGACAATGCAATGTCCAGTCTGATCTGTTCGTATCGTTCTCTTCTCTATAGCCTTTCATTAAATAGTACGATAAGTTAGATTCCTCTATTCGTTATGTAGGGCTGCATTTCTATATTACTAACTCTGAATGGCCAATTAGTCCTAGGATCGTAAGTACTGTCCGTAAACTAATCCCACATTCGGCCATCCTGCGTTTCATTCGGCCTCGAATGAAAAACACTGCTCTTATTTTAATTTTGTATATTTTGTGAACTTCTCTTTTTCAGCCCTTCTCACTCTTCCAAATCATTTGCTTAATGACGTTTCTGATCCTTCATCTAGCTTCCAACAAAACCTTCTAATTTCTCTTTAAAGTTAGTGACCGGAAAGCTTGATCTTCAATTGACATTGGCTTCATCCTTGTAGGGAATTACCAATCTTCTTATACTCTTCACTTTCACTAGGTCTCAAACGGTCATCAAAATTAATCACTAATGTAGCTTTCGCGCTCAAGAGAATCAACTTTTTCTTTAGTGCCTTCTCTATGCCTACCACCAGACTAGGGTGGCCAGATGCGCTGATTTAATCAGTACATGTGCTGATTTTTATACCCGAGCGCACTTATGCACAAGGGTATATTAATTTTGTTCACATAACGGTTGTTTGTAACAGCCAAACCGAATCGAGATAGACATAGACAAATGTATACATAAATTCTCTGAATGAATAGAGAAGTCGATTAAGCCATGTCTGTCTGTCCGTCTGTCCGTCCGTCCGTGTACACGATAACTCGAGCAAAAATTGAGATATCTCAACGAAATTTGGTATGTAGGTTTCCGTTAATCCAAGGTAGGTTGGTTTTGAAAATGGGCGAAATCGGACAGTAACCACGCCCACTTCCCATATAAAGGTAATTTCCAGAAATACGAAAACTGTGATATTTTAGTAACTACTGAAGATAATTCGCTCAAAATTGATATTTAAAATAAATTTCAGACGAAAAATAAGAAATTATAAATTTTTAAAAAATGGGCGTAGCCACGCCCCCACATGGGTACATGTGCATATCTTGGTAACCGCTGCACCAATTTCTTCCAAGCTTGGCACAGTTGTTGGCCTTGGTACAGCATACTAAATGGCAGAAAATTTTAAAAATCGGTCAATAACCACGCCCACATCCCATATAACAGTAATTTAGAGATATACAAAATCTTCAATAAATCAGAAAATATTAAAGCTAATTTAATCAAAATTTATGCTTGCAACAATTCTTTACCAAGAAATACGTTTATGGTAAAATTTTGGAAAATGGGCGTGGCACCGCCCACTTATGATCACATATATGTATATCGATAACCGTTATACCAATTTGTACCAAACTCGGTATTTTTATTGTGCTTTCCACATAAAAGCAAAGCGTTGAAAATTATTGCAATCGGACTAAAATTACGGCCGCTTTTCATTTAACGGTAAATTTCAGAAATGCTTGAAACTGGAATATTTCGAAATTTAACCTTCACCGCCGCACCAATTTTTAACTACATAAAGCAGCAGTATTTACATATGTAAAGACACTACGTTTTAACAGCTGTTGTTCTTTGGATGTTGAGTTAATTTCAATTTCAGTTCAAAAATTCAAATTTACTAATCAAGTAGGCATTGAAAACATTTTTCCAGGAAATGAGCAAGTTAAAATTTTTCACGGAATTTTTTCGCTGGTTGCTGGTGTGATTTGAATATATTTAAAATGAATTGTGTAAAAATATGTATGAACATACAGTTTGAGAGTTTTAGTTTTTGTGGACTTTCAGAAGGGTCAGGTTGCTATTATTTACAATTAAATTGTAATTAGGTATTGTTTTACGAAAATGGCAAACGAAGTGAAAAATTTCAAAATCTTGAGCTCCGCAGCAGTAGCTCGGTAAGTGCTTTATTTCTCCTATCATATACATATATTTATATTTTGGGATAATTGTTTTATTGTTTTTTGTAACTTGATGTTTAGCTTGTCGAATGATATGAAAGAAAAGTACTTTGAAAAACTACTTGAAAGCATGAATTCGGAAGACGAAGATAGCGCAGCTGACTTTACTATAGAGGATTCTGGATACAACAACTCCTTTGAAAATAATGTGATGATTAATGAAATTGACTCTGGCGCTGAAACACAAATTTATCCCGTTGAAATTGGACATGGAGGCGATTCTGATCTGGAGCTCAGCTCGGAGGAAGAAACCGATGGTGAAGAAAACGAGGGCGATGACTAGGAGGACGGAGAGCAAGAAGAAAATTTTTACGTCGGCAAAGATGGTACAAAATGGAGCAAGTTGCCCCCAGGCATGCACCGAATAAGGAAACAAAATATTTTTCGTGAAGGTCGCTTTGTTGGTCCAAGCCCTGGCACAAAAAATTTAAGTGAGGGAGATACTTTCTTTTCGCTAATGCACCCGACCATACAGTCCATTATTTGCCGTAATACAAATAGAAAAGGCAAGGCTGCTTATCAAATGATTGAGGATCAAACAGGATTAACTAGTCAATGCCAACAGTAAGTGCACATTTTTTTCGAAATGTTAGAATACATTTACATATATTATGTGTATATCAATTTATCAATTTTAGAAAAAATGTTTGGAAAGATTTAGACGAAGAGGAATTGAGTGCGTTTTTTGGTATCCTGTTGATTATGGGCAGCCATAACTCAAACTGTGAGAACATAAAATTACTCTGGAAAACAAATGCTAATCCTTTGTATAGAGCAACTATGTCCTTGAAAAGGTTTTCGCACATATTACAATTTATACGTTTCGATCATGAAAACACTAGGGAAAATAGAATGCAAACAGATAAAGCAGCACCGATTTCAGAAATTTTCACCATGTTGAACGCTAATTTGCGGGATAATTACAGACCAAGAGAAAATCTCACAGTTGATGAGCAGCTCTTTCCCTTTCGAGGTCGTACTAAGTTCACACAATATATGCCATCAAAACCAGCGAAATACGGCATAAAGTTATGGTGGATATGTGACTCCCAAACCTATTATCCTCTGACTGCGCAAATATATACAGGAAAAAGTAACAATGTTAGAGAGATAAACCAAGGGGAGAGACTTGTTAAAGACTTAGTTTCATACTACAAAGATTCTGGTCGCAACGTAACCTGTGATAACTTTTTTACATCTATTGCATTAGCGGACTCTTTAGCAAATTGGCAGATATCTTTGGTTGGCACGATGAAAAAAAATAAAGCCTGTCTACCAGCGGAGTTTAAAGCCTCATCACAGAGAGAGGAGCTGTCAACATTATTTGGTTTTGGAGAAAATAGAATGATTTGCTCATACGTACCCAAAAAGAATAAAGCGGTTGTTTTACTTTCAACATTGCCATTTGACCACACAATATCGGACATCAAGAAAAAACCGAATATTATTTTGTTTTATAACAAAACAAAAGGAGGTGTGGATACTATGGACAAGATGCTCGGCCAATATTCTTGTAAACGTAAAACTAACCGGTGGCCTCTTGCACTTTTTTATAATATGCTCGACGTGTCCGCTCTTGCTGCCTATATTATATATACGGAAAATAATCCTTCACATATATCAGCAAAGAGAGGTCTGTATATTTTACTAAAATCGTTTTCCGCTGCTAAACTTATTATCATTTAGGTCGCCGTCGCATGTTTTTACAAGAATTGGGAGAAAAGTTATGTATGCCACTCATAGTAAAAAGAGCTAGCATGCCAAGGGTTGTAGCTTATTTTCCAACTCGGAGCGCTATAGAATGCGTGACTGGAACAACTGTTCAAGCTCTATCTGCGAAATATCTAAAATGCGATGAGATTTTACCAGGTGAAGATGACCGTGGCCACTCAAAAATTAAAGGTTCTTGCTTTATATGCTATCATGAAGACTCCAAAAGGAAGAGATCAACAAGAAAACTTTGCAATCAATGCAAGAAGCCGGTTTGTGCCATCCACTGTAAAACACTAACAATATGTAAAAATTGTCAATAACATTCTTAAAAATAAAAAGTAACAAATTTTTAATCTTAAATAATTCTTTTTGAGTAATTTTTTTTCCAAAAAGGTAATTTTTCCATACCATTTACCAAAATTACTAAATCTTTACATATGTAAATACTGCAGCCTTCTGTAGATAAAACCACAAAATCGCGAAAAAGGGCCAAAAACGGCAAAAAAAATTATTTTTTATTCAGCCTTTATATAAAACACAAAAAGTTGGCCACTGAATCCAAATGGTTCTAAAATCGGACATAAATTGTGGAAGTTATAGCAATTTGAAAATTGAAATCTTTACATATGTAAATACTGCGGCGGTGAAGGTTAAGGACGCTAATTTACTCAAAATTGATACACCCCGTCTTACCATCTAGCGGTAGCTTTCGGAAAGGTCAAAAACATATATTTGATACTTGGGCCGGGTATTTCATGTTCGGCTCCGCCCGAAATTAGACTTTCTTACTTTCTATTGTACTGATTTTTAAGAGCCCGAAATCAGTACGCAAAATATACTGATTTTTTCAGTTTGTACTGATTTTGTACTGATTTTTACATTTAAGAAATACTATTGTAAATTGGTGCAATTGACATTTATTTGAGGTTTACGTGTTCAAAACAATGGTTTTTGACAACTTATACGTGTGAGCAGGTTGAAAGCATTAATTAAATTTAAACCATTATTAAAAAGGTGTCAGCTTGCAATTGTTTCGTTTCCTAGGATTTCGCAAAATAACAAACTGTTTGGATTCAACTCAACCCGATCTGCAATCACGATTTGCAGGTTTTAGAGGATTTAGAGGAAAAGCCGGTTTCGCCATTAATAAATCTTATGAAAGGTGGTGGTGAGTTAATCATAAATTAAGTACACTGAGAAGATGACAATAAGAGATAATCTTTTGATTATAATTAAACATCCAACGAGAAATCGGCTGTCAGTATTTCAAACTTAAGACGACTACTGCTACCGTGCAGTGTAAGTTCTAAAAATTTGGAAAAGATGCAAACTACCGACTCTTGGATATGATATATGTAGCTTTACTTTGATTTTTGATGTTCGACCACCTGTAATTTTACTTGCACATACACATTTAACACTATTAAATTTCATTCGTACTCGAAAATTCGTTTAGCGATAATTCGGTAATATACCTTTTAGTCAACATTTTAATGTGAATGTTGTATTTAATAAGCTAACTAAATATGTTTTAAATTTGTAGCTTAAAATATGCAAACAGATTCTGACTCGAGTTCGCCTTCTACTGAAATTGAATGGGCTACAATTTGTTTTTAATAATCTCAATTTTTATAAATTTTGTAGAAAGTTTGAGACTTCAACTCACATGTCTTTTGTTATAGAATTAACTATATTGTTATAAAAAATTTAAATTAAATAAGGAAAGAAAAAATTTTCAAAAGCTGTCAATACATTTTACTACTATTTTCGTGAGCACAGCTGTACATACATATGTAATACCTTTGATTTGTTTTAAAGTAATGAATTTTTACATTGGTAATACTATATGTATTTAAAAGTCTATTGTTTATTTATTGTTAAATAAATGCGCTGTTATTTGGTTGTTATATTGTTAATAGTAAAAAATTCGCTTAAAAATGAGCTGATTTCTATGGCTTTGTACTGATTTTTGATCCCAGCTGTACTGATTATGTCACTATAATATCTGGCCACCCTACACTAGACATAAAACTTCAACCATGACTTCCTAGTAGCAACAGAACGCACGCACCCACTCTCGTTGCCCACTTTTACCATAGTTCGCAACATCTCACCGTGCCTACGCAGCCTATTAGTTACACCGGACGCACGCTCACGTCCTCGATGTACATTACTGCTATTGCCTTCCACACATCGATGTGCCCACACGACCCTCTCGTCGCCTCACCACTCTCTATAGAGTTCTCACGCCATTTGCGGCTGACATTGAGTCTACAGATCCCTCAACGTGCTTCACTGCACCAACTTACGAGATTATTTCCCCGGCCCTCCAGCCGCAACTCACTACTGCACCTCTACTGCTACACTGCCTGCATAACCTTAACCTGACTATGATAATCAACCTACTATGTTTCGAAACTTTGTTGGCAATTACCAAGCCAGTACCGTTCAAATCTTTGCATATATCGAACAATGATTCTTTTTAACCTCACCTCTCATAAAAAAAGATCAAAATTTTTGCGCGCCTATCATAACGTTTTAACTTTTTTAACTATCTTTTGCTTTAAGAAATATACACTTTGCATAAAATAATCCTCAACTCACAGTCAACTAACTTGGCGAAATAATGCTTAATGACATTAGTTACACCTTCCTTAATTTAACACTAAACATTTAAATTTACCTCTAAAGGCACCCTTTGTCTGACACTAGAAATCGCTGCAACTCACAAGGTCTTCTTATTAGTCACGCTCTAACAAAAATTCTCACGGTCCACTTTTTAAAATTCAGTACCAATTACACTCTTACTTAAAATAATTTACATAACAAGAACGAATGATATCAATACTTCACAATTATGTTAAATTTAAAATAATTTATTTGGACCGCTAATAATTAAACTTTCTTTATTTTGCTTTTTAATTTACTCAAATTATTCACCTGTGCATAGAACAAAAGTTAAGGCAAATGCATAAAAATTGTGAAAGCTAACACTCTAATGGAATTTCATTTTTACTTATTCTGCAATCAGCGTGTCACTCTAATGTTGCTTGCTGCCTCCCACGCCGCCGTCCTTTGGTTTTTATAGTCTTCCTTCTTATTATAAAAATGTACTGTACTAGGATTTATGTTTGTCAAGCCCAGTGGTGCCGTTAGACGTACCGTTTCGCTGCTTTGAGAGGTACCGCTTCGCTGCTCTGAACTAGGGCGTCGCTGCTCTAAATTCGCGCCGCTACTTTAACTAGCGCGCAGATGCTTTAAACTCGCGCTTCGCTGCCCTGACTGCGCTGCTGTGAACTACCGCTATTTCGGTTGATGCCAACGGCGTCGTCACTTAGCGGTTTACTGTACCGCAAGCACAAATTCTTTATGGCCACACAATACACTTAACTTACCTGCGCTTGAACCACAGTCGAAGCTTTAATTTTCCCTGGCTGGCTAGCTTGCTGAAAATTTGATGATTTTCCACGCTGGCAAATCTGCTGATTTACCCTGTTGAAATTGTGGCTGCTATTAAATTTTGTGTGCGCGCGCTGCTTTTCGCAAAAATGTTTGCTAAGGGCACTGCTTCTCTCCGTTGAAAAACTGCTATTGGACATGTGCTTGCTTTTTCACGCCAACTTTAGCGCACCGTAATGTCAGCGCTGCTCTGCCTCTGCCCAACCCGACTTTGCTGTCGCCGCCTAACTGTGCACACGCTTTGTCTCAAAATTTTAATTTATATGAAATTCCTAGAGTGGATTCGTATCTTACTCTGACACCAATTGTAGGAATGGCCTTCCCGTTTCTTCATCTTCTTGAACAGTTTATTACATAAAACGCACATATTTCAATTAAACAACTTAAGACTAGCAGAACATTGTTCTGCGCTTGATGGCGGCTGACAATGCAATGACCAGTCTGTTCGTATCGTTCTCTTCTCTATCGCCTTTCGTTTAATAGTTCGATAAGTTAGATTCCTCTATTCGTTATGTAGGACTGCATTTCTATGTTACTAACTCTAAGGGCCGTTTGCACCATGTCTAGTTAACGCTAACTGGAGGTACATCCTTCAGTTAAGCACGTTAACTGCTTTATCGATCACATGTTATATGATGGGTGTCGATAACGTCGATAAAGATGTTTAACTGGGAGTTAGAATTAACTAGACATGGTGCAAACGGCCCTAAATGGCCAATTAGTCCTAGCATCGTAAGTACTGTCCGTAAACTAATCCCACACATATATAAAAAATCATATCTAAACAATCCGAAGTATGGAAAATATACCTTATATAGCACCAATCTAAGTGATTTTTACTGCTGTGTGATCGGTATGTAAACCGTAACACAATTTAATGGGTTCAGCTTCCTACATAACATGTATATCGCAAAAGCTGGTATCTAAACAATCATTGGTGTAAGAGATAAAGCTTATACAGCGTAGATTTTGGCGATTTTCTCAGGATACTTTGCATTATTACTTATATAATAGCTTACGAAATTTATCGGTTTTAGCTGTCTAAATAAAGGAGTTTTACAGTCAAACCACATATCTGAACAATCAGTAGTATGGGGGCAATAGGTTATACCGACCCGATCTTTGTTAATTTTACTGTAAAATTTTTGTTGATAATGAGTGAAAATAGTGCGAAATAGAATGTTTCTAGCTGCATAAATGGTGAAGTTATAACAAAATATCTCATATCTGAACAATTAGTTATATGGAGGCAATAGGTTATAGCGACCCGATCTTCGTCATTTTCACTGTAAGTATATTTTAGATAATGGGTGGAAATATTGCAAACTTTCATGTTCCTAGCTGCATAAATGGAGGAGTTATAACGAAAATTCTCATAACTGAACAATCAGTTGTATGGAACCTTTTTGTTAGAGTGACCCGATCTTTGTTATTTTGTCTGTAAGTAATCTGTTAATAATGAGTGAAAACCGTGCGAATTTTCGTGTTCCTAGCTCTATAAATGAAGAAGTTATGGCAAAAATTCTCATATCTGAACAATCAGTTGTATTGTGACTATAGGTCAAAGCGACCCGATCTTCGCCATTTTCGCTGAAAGTGTTCTTTTGGTAATGAGTGACAACGGTGCAAAATTTCATGTTCCTTAAATGGAGGAGTTAGAACGAAAAACCTAATATCTGAACAATCAGTTGTATGGGAGCTATAGGTTATAGTAACCCGATCCTTGTAATTTTCACTCTAAGTTTTTTGTTGGTAATAGATTGAATTATTGTAAAGTTTCATGTTCCTAGCTACATAAATGGAGAAGTTATAACGAAAAATCACATATCTGAACAATCAATTGTATGGGAGCTATATGTTATAGTGCTCCGTTTCTTCCGGTTCCGACAAATGATTAATACATTATCAAAATACACCCACGTACCAAATTTCATCCGGATATCTCAAAAACTGAGAGACTAGATTTCATACAAACAGACGGACAGACTGACAGATAGACATGGCTAAATCGACTCAGCTCGCCGTTCTGATCATTTAAGTATATCTCTCTCTATCTCTTCTTATTCTGGTACTTACAAATATGCAAATACAAGAGCATACGCAAAAGATCCTGAACAGCCCTAATATGTTTCCAGTGGGCAATGTTTTACGTCCAACACATGAGGAGATAGAAGATGTTCTAAAACATTTTAATTACAGTAATGATATAATAGAAAAAATATTGATTCAGTATAATAGATTTAATTTTGTAATGGAAAAGTATATGCAAGTAATACAATGCAATTTGGGCAGAAGTTCAAACTAATACGGATGCAGGTGGCAACAAATTGTTTTCCGATCTGGAGGAATTTGCACTTCATTTACTTTCACTACGTAGGTCTAATGCTGACCTGAAGCTTTATTCAGTCAGCTAAACTTGGTGAAAACAAAGCTACGCAATAGTATACACTCACATATAAGTAGTTATATTAACTTTTATGTAAATTTTTTTCCTGATGAACTTCGATCCCAGCTGTATTATTCGATTACTAATTTTAATTTCAAATAGTGTTTAAAATGAATCGCTTAATATTATATTAATTTAAACCCATTTAGTTTTTATTTTTTGTTTTATGGAATTTCGCTTTTTTTCTAGTGGGTTATTTATTATAAAAATCTGGATTTGTTTACTCGGAAATAGTTGGAAGCACTGGTTACTGTACACATATTTAATAAATTTAGTATGTGCAACCGATAAAAAATACCGGTGGTATGCTATAACGTTCTTAAAATCGGCCGTCTGTAGTTAAGGGTTAAAACGGTCATAAGGCCGCAGTCTCCAATATAACGGAAAATGATCGAAAAATAAAAAATGCAAAATATCGATCACATTCGACCGAAAAAATAAAAGTCCAAATTCAACGATTATTCTTGATCGAAAAAACAAAGATCAGGTGATAACGATTTTCAATGATCTAAAAATCAAAATCTTGATATCTAATGGCCATTTTCGGTCGCTGGAACTTCGGCTTCAACAAAACTTCAAACTAGCTCCCTACGTTTATATTTCTTTAGACAAACGCTTAATTCCAACCTCTTTAATTTTCAAGTATTTCCATTCCTTGGAATATTTTCTTGCAGACACTCCTCAGTACGTGCGCCTTCTAATATGTACTAATTAAATAGTAAATAGTTATAACTATCAGGAAAACAAGTTGACTGACATTCATATTAATACACTAGCAATAACTGTGAGTTCTTGCAAAGTAGGTCGCCGCAGTTCAATTCAATCCTGTTATTATTTGGGTCATCAACGTAGTAGACAAAACGAGATGGAATGGAGAATATTCTAACCTTAAGCTTGTGTACATACATGCATTCAAATGCATATACCCAGAGGGAAAATGTAATGTATGGCAATCGAAAAAATAATCTATAAAACAGCCGTTTTCACAATCGAAAATGCATTTATTCCGCACGGCAATGTCCTCAAAAAAGCAAGGTATTCAATCTTGCATTGGCGAGTAAACGAGAAATGTATGCGATTTAATTCACTGTACGACATTTTCCGTTTTTCCTGGGAAATTGATGAAACTAAGTTTTTCTGAAAGTGGGGATAGTATACATGATACAAATATTTAAAGGTAAAACCGCTCGATCAATTCGTCGGCCATCATTTATTTTTTGAAGTTTGTCTACTTTATAAAATTGAAATTATGAGACTTTTACTTATATGCAATTGCCACCACCTTGTATGGATGCGCCTTGGGTTGGTCCCATACAAGTTGAATACGCATGACAAATTTTTGACAATAAATTGTCGGCGTGCGTGAATATTAGGTTAACCTGTTTCTCAGTTTTTCCAGGTTGGCGATTTGAAGCTTATATATCGGTTTGAAGTTTGGGATCGCAGAGCAGCATTTAAAACAATTCAAATGTATTTAAATGCAAACATTTATACACCCAAAAGCCTGTGGAGGTTTTGCGGTCCGAGGTATCTGAATGTGCAATTTATTTTTGCCAAAAACGGCCACTGGGTGCGTTATTATGCAAAAAACTTGAAAGGATCATGAATAAAAAGTGCAAGAAATGTTTCTCAACAATGTCTTTGAACAATGTTTCTTCATTTTCTTTTTTTTGCACCAAAGCGCAGCCAACGGCCATTTTTGGTAAAAATGAATGGTAATAAAAATAAAATTATAGTTTAAAAAACTAAAACCTCCCTATTATAATTGCCATTCGTACTGGCATCAGGTATGTAACTTGAGAATAGAAATCGCTGCATTTAAATTGGTAATTTTGTTTAAATGCTGCTCTGCCACCACCAACTTTAGGGCCGGAAATTTTAAGCTTTTACTTGAAATTGGTTATTTTGCTTATTCAGGGTTTCCAAGCTTAATATTAACGACTAGAGATGTACCGGATAGAGATTTCTCCGGATAACTGGATACCGGATAGCATGTAAAAAATAAGAGCCGGATTCGGATATCGGTAGACTGCTGCCCTCAATACATTTCACAATATTGTTATATTCGATTTGTTGGTTCTGCAACATACTTATGACCAGATTATCTGATTTTTCGAGCTGAACTATCGAATACGTATTTAAGAATACAAAATTTCTCCTCTGAAATATAAAATAACGTCAAAGAAAAATTATCAACAACAATGAACGCCGCTAAGAAAAAGGGCGTGGTTGATGTATTTTCATTTCAAAATGTGATGAAAATCGAGCTATTACTATCGTGCCGCTTCCCGCATCGTCCCGTAATGCTTCGTTGTTGCAATATTTTGTGACCCACCTTCAAAACTCCTTTTTTCTGACATCAATAAATCTAAAAACTGGATACTTGTGTACTAGTTTGAAAATATAAATCAGTTAGCATGGAGAAACCAATTGAATCATATGAAAATAGCCGAACTCTAGTGAAACGATGGAGAAATGGAGAAATATTTACAGCTACCCCTTACACCTAGACAAGAAGATTTTTAATTTGGTGGATGCATAGCTGCAAAGAACCTCCAAATTTCTTTGCACTGGCAATGAAGTATCTCTGCGAACCACCTTTCTCAGTGAACTCAAAAAGAGAGTTTAGTGTATCGGGTAGCATTTAAGTTGAAATTAGGAATAGGTTGTTGACCGGTAATGCGAAAATGCTATACATTTTTAACTCCAATTACTAATTAGATACCATTAAATTTGGTAATAAAAATACAAATAAATACTGAGCGAGATTTTTAAAGTAAATCCTCTATAATCGAAATCCGGAAAGATTTTAGCCATTATCCGGATAACAGAAAAACGGCCGGATAAGCCGGATTCCGGATATTTACCGAAGAATAAAATTTCCATTAAGGTTAAATTAGTGGTGGCATAACCATATAAAACAGCTGTTCCAACTAGGGTTGCCAGATTTTTTATGCGCGAAATCAGTACGTTCGGCTTTTTCATGCTAAGAAAATCAGTACTTTTCAGTACATTTTTACTCAAAGCAAAATTATGAATGTAAGTATCAGATAATTCTTTAAAACGCCAGAGTAATCGTGTTTAACATTTTCGTATATAAATAAAACATTTTGGTATATAAATAAAATATAGTTCACAAAAAAATAAAAGTGTTATTCATTTCAACATGAGTATACACATCATTGTACACAGTATTTTATATTAGTGACATATTTGAATAGCAATAATGAGATTATTTCCATCTTCAGTGTTTAAATTGTCAAAGAATTCTAAATATTTCATTCTAAAATTACTTTTGATATGAAGTTCACTTTAAAAATTTTTCATTAGAAGCCGGTTTCTCTCTTTGCGCCAGGAAGCAAACTTTATACTTAAGATCCTCTCAGTTGATTCGTTTGAGTGTGGTATTGAAAAAAACAAAATTACATATTTATTTCAAACTGTGGAAAAGTACCACTATTTAAGGACTTACTCTGTAATTCCGCATGGCTTTCAACTACGCAAAAACTTTGAAATACTAAGAATTCGCTAAAAAAAAGTATCTCTAACTCTATGTCTTGTATGAAAAACTCTTTTATAATTGAGCGATTTACAACAGTGTCGTAAGTGTCGTATTGTTGTATTTCGTAAACTTCAAAAGCTTATTCAACAATTTTTATTGAGCTCGAGGCCGTTTTTTAATGAAAATTTATCGTGGAAAAGCAACAATAATTTGAAAAAATGGTAGAAGTGATAGCTATTTCGGAAATCACCACATTTCCTCATCAGACTTCTTTCAGTAGGCTTCGAACCGACGATCCCACTGACTCAGCCAGTTGCCTATGCACCGTGCTAACTACCCCTTGTAAATTATCGTTTGCTTTTTTCCACTATTTTCTTTTTTATGCCAACACAATCAAGCGCAGCTATTCCGCTGCAATTCACTTGATCATGTGGTTGTTGGTATTGTTG
>NW_023459568.1:41022-53755 GCF_013731165.1 Rhagoletis pomonella | reverse complement strand
GCCAACGCAAACAGGAGTTGAATTCAGGTGTCGTCCGTGAATAGCTTTCTATAATTCCTGAAGTACACGGAACATTTTTGGCGCTAAACGCGTCGATTCATAGCCATCTTTATTTTTTTGGATGAATTATTTGGCAGGTTCCGCTAAAGTGAACGTTGGTATTAAAGTTTAATATTTACAAAATATATTTATATATTTGCAGAAAACATGGAGGAGAAGTTAATAGAAGCGGTCAGGGCACACAGCTTCCTTTACGGTAAAAGATCCCACCTTTTCCGGAATAAATTATTAAAGGAAAAGGCTTGAGATACCGTTTCACGCGCTGCGGGAGTACCTGGCATTTAATTGTATACATGTATGCATTTGTATATAAACATATAAAAACACTTCCTTGTTTAATGCTTCCAATAGTTACTAACTGCTAAACTAGGTGGAAGTCTCTCAGAGACCGCTTTGTCTGGGAGACGGGTTTACAAAAAACGAAGTCGGGAGCTGGTGCCGAAGATGGAGCCACATGGAAATATTTGGAAGCCATGGATTTTATGAAAGGGTTTGTCGAAAATGCCGATTGCATCATCAAAGCTGTCGTTACATCAATGGTATGTCCAGAGACTAAAACACTCCCCCCCGAATTGGAACCGTCGCCCACCCTGGGACCACTAATCGCATTGCTTCAGGGTGGCGTTCCATATTTCTCATTAACTAAAGTTCCCTCAGTGCACCTGCGTCCAGGTCCCGCTTCTTGACTTTAAGTAAGTATTCTGCATATTTAACTATGTTCTTCCAGTTAGTTTCGCTATGTAGCATGGCTTGGATGACGATATCTGGGTTAATTAGTCCTAGAAGGTCTTTCAGATTATTGCGCTCGGTTTCCCATCTTTTGGATCTGAAAAAAGTGTGCTCGGCACCGTCTTCTTCTGCGTCGCTGTATATGCATAACGCAGGTATTTGCGAAACTAACCATGCCCAGACAGCATTTGTGTGACGTAATACCTTATTTCGCCATTTCCTCTTTGGGTCCACAGTTTTAGGTCTTTTATTAGCCTAGCCGTCCATCTGCCGCGGCTTTCGTTTTGTAACCTATCTTGCCATAGTCTTAGTGTCTCGTCTCTTACTCTTTCCCTTTCGTTGTCACTTGGATTCGTTTGCGCCTTAAGCTCCCACATTTTCTTGCGTTCGGCTGCTAGCAGGTCAATGGGAACCGTTCCGCTTATAACTAGTATTGCCTCGCCGGACACTGTACGATACGCAGAGGCTACTCTTAAAGCTTCTGTGCTGGCACGCAGAGGCTACTCTTAAAGCTGTATGGTACGCAGAGGCTAATCTTAAAGCGCAGATGTTAACAATGTATCCCTGATACATAAATATATATATATATTTTTATTCGTAGGAGAGGGAAATGCGTTATGCACCGGCCGGGGGTGCTTGTCTCTATACTACCTTCCCCGAGTGTGGCACTTCCACCAAAGCGTGTTGGGCTATCCACTAAAACCCAAAGTCCCACCGCCCGCGCATCCGGCACAGCAAATCTGCATGCCTGCAGATGCAGGAGCGCGCTGCTAGAGCCGTTTCGTCGTTTCATTCGGGTGTCCTCAGTAGACGTCCTTCCTCTCGTTTGCAGCGGAGTACGAATTTGATATATCTCGCAACTGCTTCCCACTTGTCTGCACTGGAATCATTACTCCAATTATGTTGTTCGGAGTTATGTCTCCGTATCTTTCTTCCAACATTCTGTGCGAAATCAAGAAGTGTTCGCAGGTGAAGAATGTATGGTACACGTTATCTTCGACGTTTCCACAGTAGTGACAGAACGGTGAGTCCACCCTTCCCATTCTATGAAGATATTCTCGGAAGTAACCATGACCAGTGAGGAATTGCGTCAGGTAGAAATCGACTTCCCCATGCAGTCTGTTCAACCATGCTTGAAGGTTGGCTATCAGAGCGTGCGTCCATCGACCTTTTGTGCTCGCGTTCCAGTTTTGTCGCCACTGCTGGATTAGTTGCTCGCCGGTATTTTTTGACTTTCAATGCGTCGGCCCATATTTCTGCCCCGTACAGGAGCACCGACTGGACTGCTGTCATCAGAAACTTCCTGCGATGTGGCTTCGGGCCGCCCACGTTCGCGATCAGCCGCTTTAGAGCCACCGTGCTCTGCGCAGATTTTTCACATATTCCATGGATGTGTTCCCAGAATGTGAGCTTGCTGTCAAGTTTCACCCCTAGGTATTTTGTATACCTAGAAGTTGTCACGAGTTGAGGTCCGACCATCATGTTTATAATTGTTGGGATCCGTTTACTGGTGAGGAGCACGATCTCTGTTTTGGCTGTAGGCAATTGCAGACCGTGGTCACTCATTCATCCACTGACGTTGCGCATGACCTGGTTTAGCTTGAGCTGTGCTAGCTGGACGTTTCTTGATGTTATGACGGCGGCCACGTCGTCTGCGAAAGCGATAAGGAAGGTGCTCTCCGGAATTTCCGTGCGCAACAGACTGTCATACGTGGCGCTCCAGAGGTCCGGGCCAAGTACAGACCCCTGTGCCGCTCCGCCGGTTATACTTCTCTTTCTCTGACCTTGTGTTGTGTCGTACAAAAGCCAAGGGTCTCTGAGGTAGTCCCGGATCATATCTAGCAAGTATGTTGGAACCTCGAATGACCGTTCCAATGCCCTCCAGCATGTCGTCCCATCTTGCCGAGTTGAAGGGGTTCTTGACATCCACTGTGACTAGCAGCACTATTGGCCCCGCCTGGTGGGAGGCTTCTTCGGCCGTATGTACCGCCTCGACTACTTCGCCAATTGCTCCTATAGTTGAGTGTGCCTTCCTGAAGCCATGTTGTCGGGGTGAAAGGCCTCCCTCGCTTTCAATGGCTGACTTCAAGCGTATTTTGAGCAGACTCTGCATCATCTTGCCTGGTGTGTGTAGCATGCAGGGAGGCCGGAAAGATGAAGGAGAGTTTGGGTCCCCTTTGCCCTTGGGTATAAGCACCAGTCTCGCCTTTTTTCCATTGGCTTCGGAAGACCCGGGCCCTAAGGCAGCTGTTGTACATGTTAAGCAGGAGATCAGGGCTTGTTTCCGCGGCTAACCTGATTGCCTCCGCCTGGAGCCTTGCCGAATTTCATGCTTCGCAGGGCTAGCTTCAGCTCGTCTGTCGAAAACAGTGGTGCCTCGGCTTGCTTCTCGACGAACACTATATCTGCTCTTAGTGGGTGTGTGGGAAAGAGTGTATCCACTATATTCTTAACTTGGGCCTCATTCATCGCCTGCGATGATGTGTGGAACTTTTTCATAACTATTTTTTATCCCTGGCCAAAGGGATCACGATCAACTTCGTCACATAGCGCTTTCCAGCAGTTCCGTTTACACTTCTGTATCTCGGCCCCAAGTGCCTTATAAGCGCTTTTGTAGGTTGCTTCTCTGGTCAGCGCCTCAGGTCTACCACGAGCGCGCGTTTCGAGTTTCCGCATTCTATGGCAGGGCCTTCACAGCTCTGCAATTCGGTCATTCCACCAGTATACCTGCTTTTTACCTGACCATGCTCTCCTCTGCGGCATTGAGGCTTTGCATGCCCGATGAATGCAGCGCATGGTTTCTTCGACCAGCTTAGACTCCCTGTTGTGGATCTCTCCCGTTGTGGGTGAAATACCTTGGGAATCTGCTAGGAGTGATGTGTCGAACTTGCGAACATCGACCCTGGACGGGTTCCATCCTGGTTTCCTGCGAGGGATACTGCGTGTTTGCCCTCGCGTTGTGTCAGTGACTTGGAAGGTGATGTAGTTGTGGTCGCTACACTCAGGTCTTCCATCACTCTCCATCCGTCAGCCCTTCGAAGAAGGCTTTCTCAGACCAGGGTTATGTCAGGGATAGAGTATTCAAAACCCGGCCTTCGATATGTAGGGGTCGTTCCGGTGTTGAGGATGGTCAGGCCAATGCGGGCTGCCATTTCAAGGACCAGTCTTCTCCTGGTGTTTGTTTGGGGCATACCCCATTCCCCGCCTCTTGCGTTGAAATCTCCAGCAACAATTATGTGGCCGGTTATATCGCGCAATTCATTTTCAAGTTCTTCGAGCTTTTCCCTGAAGACAAGGACTGTGTCGTTTGGAGACAGGTAGCAACTCACCAGAGTGATTTGCGCCATTTTCACCCCGACGTAGCAGCGTCCGACCCCGCTGTTCTCTGCGCGATGGTTGGGGTTAGCAATCCGTATCGCGGCCGAGCCTGATTGGTCAACATGCCAGGTTTCTTTTGTTCACTGATGATGGCAGCGTCTGCTCTTTGTTCAAGAACCAATTGGTCCAGAAGGTCATCAGCTACCCTACTCCTGTTCATATTGTATATATGTGTATTGTATAAATTTAATATATTCTCCCAAGCTTTGTCTTAGCCTCAGCAAGGGCATCTCTGAAGGTCTTGCACGCTCCCGACCCGGGCAGGTGATTTGCATTTTTCTGTCCATCTCCTGCCGAGCACAGGTAGCAGCTTGGGCTTTCTTTACATGCAGAGGCTATGTGGCCCTGCTGACCACATTTCCAGCATGAACTGCTTCTGTCTTGGCCTTTGCATGCCGCCTTTTTGTGGCCATATCCCAGACCACAGTATATACAGTAATAAACCTTTTTGAGTACTCCTCGGGGGTAAAATCTAATCAGGGTTGATAATGAGAAGGAGCATGAGTTTTGTTCATTCAGAGTTGTATACAAAATTACTGTGGTATGAAAGGGAGCAACAACCGTACTATGGCAGAGTGGCACAAGTCATGGCTGTGTAATAATGACCGAAATTAATTGCAAAACTGTAAAAACATTGCAAATTATTGTCAATTATTATAGATACTAGTACAGATTATCATAGTTAAGTTTATAACTTGTTATATTACACCGTACATGATACTGAACTGTTAAATGCTGAAAACGCTTATAACTTGTAGATCACTCAAACTTGGTTGTGCTTAATGAGCTGTCTGGGCGGATGCGCTGGCAGGCATAATAACTATACAAACCTTGTTTTTTTCGGGTTGGCTTTCCAAAACGGAACCAATCGAGATTTCAGCGAAAGTATATGGAATTTAGTCATGAAATTCGGTCAGGATTTTGGGGGAGGCTTTCTCTACATGAATATATCACTCTCACAAAGTAGTTGCTAATAGTATTTAAGCAATTTGTTGTTAAATAATCTTCACTACCACCCCCAAATTTTTGTACAAAATGCCACTTATCAATTGTATTTTGGTTGATATACCATATCTTCAATGTTCACGTGCGTATTTTATACTTTTAATATATATATATATTCATCAATTAATTAAGTAAAACGCGTTTATAAATCTATTCATTCATTTTACCACTTTTCACAAACAAACAGAAATAACAATGGCCGACAGTAAGAGCAAATGTGTGCTGCCATACTTCTCGAAGCAATAAAATGCAACTATAAACCATATCTTTTTTGTTTTTGATTCAAAATTTTCGGCTGCTGGGCTTTTTATTATAAAATCGATACTTCGATAAATAATGAAAATTTTTTATAAAAAATCGCGCGATTTTATTAAAAATATCCGGCTACGGCGCTTTTTATTATAAAATCGATGCTTCGATAAATAACGAAAATTTTTAATAAAAAATCGCGCGGTTTTTTATTTAAAATTTTCGCCTGCGGCGCTTTTTATTATAAAATCGACACTTCAATAAATAATGTGCATTTTTTCATTGTTTCCGTTTTGTGTTTTTTTTTGCATTTTTTAGTATGAATGGCAGCACCGACATTTCAGTTCAGTTGGTGTACAAGGGAAAAAGTGAAGTTGAATTCGGTATTTTTTTCAAATTTAAATGCGATTTAACGATGAGTTGATGATCAGTTTCAAAATTATGTTTTTATTGTTGGTTTGTACTAGGCTATTTTGATCAATTTGGCTTATGTGCAAGAAAAATGCGATTTACTTAAAAACTATAAGCCTCCGGAGGGTGGGGTCTTCAGATTTAGAATCTGAAAAAGCTCCTCTATACTCCCTAATATTTTGTTTTTTCCAAAGCCTGGATCCGTTTTGGAAAATGTTCCCTTTTTTCATATAGATTTAAATATATTCGGAAATTTAGGATTTTGCTTGATAAATTCACAAAATTTACGTTTTTCATAAAAAGATAATCTAATAATGGACTTTTTTTAATTTTAAACTTACATTTAAGAAAACTCCATTCAGTGTTATAATTACGATTTGAGTTTCGCAGTTTATAAAACACAAGCGTTAATTATGTACTTAACTATTGATATTATTCTTCATTAAGCATGAATATCAGCATACATTAGAGATGAATATTATACTTAACCTAAATTTTGTTCATAAATAACACATAATTATGTATATTTTATCATCGAAAAGAACTTTTCTAATCATGAGGCGGAATTCCCCACAGTAAGTGTTGCCGTGCGCGCAAAACGAAAACGCTGCACACAACCCAAAAGTACTCCTCGGGGACCAAATGGTGAAAAGCTGCGAAAAGGTTTACTACTGTATATACTGTGTCCCAGACAGCGGAAACACCTTCCTCGCAGCTTCCCCTTTTCAATAAGTGTCCGGCCTGGCAGTTTGTCGATTTCCACCATGGCCATTCTTTGTTCTCGTGAGTTTACAGCGAGGAGAGAGACGCGAAGTTGGCCATTCATCTTGTCTCCTAATTCCCCGCGTATAGCGTTCTCCACTTCTGGGGCCGTGGTTAGGCAGTCCAGGACTTCTAGACGTAAACATCGAGTGAGAATACGGGCGTCTCCAAGCTGCATTGGTTTTGCCTCTTCTTGTTTTGCGGCTGGTCGCCTTGCCCTTATTGACCAAGGGCTCACCTGGCGCTGGCCCTGGCTTAGGCATTCTACGTTTTCCAACCGTTCTCCATTGGTTATCAGTTACGGATTTCTGCGCATTATTGCTATTATTATTATCAGCATTGTTTAGGCCTTCATGCAAAACCAAATAATTTAAAGGTCGAACCGCCCTAATGTAAAAGTGCATTGACTTGAGCCGAGCACAGAAAAATACTTAGGCATATATACGGCCTACCTTTATTGCTACGCCGTTAGCAAATATATGTATTATTTCCCGTTGTAATATAATTTCGTTAAGTTTCCCCGAGCAGTTTGCTGCTGGCGGGTAAACTTAACTTTGTCAAAATGGGGCACTTTCACTTCATTCGAGCTATCAAAGAGACCGGACGACTTCAGCCATCACCCAGCGATACATATTCAAAGGTTATCATGTTGTACACCCACTGATTTATTATATAATAAAATCAATTGAAATCATATCTATTACTAATATACGTGGTTGTGTTTCATTTCATTTTCTATTTTCAATTAACATTGGTGCTACTGCGGGAGTTGCGACCCATTGGTTCACCAATTGTTCATGGTCTATCTGCGCCGAAATTCAAAGCAACCAAAGAACATTAATATATATTTAAAGTCACGGAAGCCATCACAAAAACGCAGACATCTTTCCATACAAAAATAATAAGGAGCCCAATGACCGATAGACACGGTGCGGGAACAACGCAAAAGCGCTCAAAGTTACCACCAGCTCATCAGAAATCCTACCCACACAGCGACACATAAAGGCGCAAATTTTTCCACCAAACAGGACAAGTCACCAAAAAATTCAAACACTAGTTACAAAGGTACGTGGTTGTCGTTTCAAGCACATTATTTACGTATGATTGGTAAAAACGCGATAAATCCCGAAAAATTCGCGCACTTAAAAGCCAGTAATAACCGATATTGATTTTGTGGAAAGTATTGAACAGTGAATTTCAATTATTAATATAATTTGTCAAAACATTAAACAAAACTTGTGAGTATATGTACATACATACATACGGGTATGCAAGACGGACAGTAACACCAGTGCGCGCGACAGCGATCTTAGTAAAAACTTTCCACTTAAATTGTTTGTGTAACTATTCGTTAAAACAAAACTGCAACACACTTTTTTTACTAAATTTCGGGGCTCAAAATTATTTTCCCATATCTGCAAAGTACATATTCTATTCGATGATTTTTGGCTTTTATTACGTTTATTGCATTTAGTTCGTGTTGCAAATTCAATTCTTTACGTACATATACACATGTATGTATGTACATCAACACTAACACATCACTGAGTTTTGATTCTAACCTCACTTGTTATTAATTTAGTTGGCACATATTGAGTTCACTTTAAATTTTCATCCACAAAATCACTATTGGTGTGTGTCGCACACAATATTGGACAAATAAGAAGCAGGGTGTCCAGACTGTTTAAGTAAAAAACCCGCAATTTCTGGAAAAACAACGCCAAAAATCGCCGTTTTTTTTAAATAAAATTTATGAGATCGATTTAACAAATATTTTATTTTAAAAATGAGATCTTGAAATAATATAGTTTTAAATCCAAAAACGAATATAATACCTTAAAAGGGTAATAACAAATAACACAAATAACTTATATAATAGTGATGTGCAAACAATTTTCTTTAAAATACGCATACTTTTTAAAAGTATTTGTTTCCACACATTTTGCAATAGAACTGCGCAATTATTAAATCTATTATAACTCATATTAATTGATTAATCGTACAATCCGCTTTTAAGAGCTCGGCGCTAAAAGTTAAATAAAAACCTATAATAAGGGGAGATCAGCTATTTCCACAATTTTTTCAAAATCACCTGTAGTCTCTGAATTATTTACATTTCTGCTGTGCATGAGAGAATGAGAGTGCGGAAGGGATAATAATATGAATTTACTTATATTTCTAAACATTTTATTGCCTCTTGCGGTTTTCACTCCCAAGCAATTATCCAAAATTCTTCAGAGTCGGATGGAATGGCTCTGAGAATAGTTATTAAATGGGAAAGTTAAAAGATTTAAATATTCAGTTTCCGCTGCTTTTCTTGCCTCCAAAGTCAAATAGTGAATTGGCAGGTCCCTGAAACCCGCTCTCTTGTGATTCACACACTTTTATGGTGACAGAATCAAAGCTTTTTTAAAAGCTTTTAATTGACTAGGTAATCGTTTCAAAAGTTCTTCGATTAGGGTGATTAAACATTTTTGACAGTCTTTTAATATGCTTCTTAAGTCAAGTTTGTCACGCATTGCATTAGCGTCTTCTGTAAAATTATCGTGGAAAACTCAGATTTGTATATTTTTATAATTGGAAAAAATGTATTTGAAGTAAAAAAATCGCCAAAAATCGCCAATGGCGATTTCCTAAATTTTTACGCGCAAATATCAAAAAAAATCGCCAAATTGGCGCGAAATCTCCAAATCTTGACACTCTGACAAGAAGTCACTTCGGAATAAGTAGACAAATAGTTCAATTACAATTGAGAGTTGGGTGGCGAGTTTTTAGATTCTGCAATCATAAGAAAAAAGTAAAATATATATACATACTTACAGACACATATATAAGGATAACCGTTAAAACATACACACACATATATATATTATTACAAATAAAAGAATATATCTTGTGAAATTACACGAGATATTCTTGTGTTAAAATCTGGTATTGTGGTGGTCTCTAAGCATTTTTCATAAGTGAAGTCGTCCTTGAATCTTGGTCTCCAGTGGTTTCTCTGTACTAAATAATACCTGTCAGTTTGCAAAAATTTTTGTTCTGATCAACAAAAATGGATAAATTTATAAGATTGATAGATGCTTTGGCAGAATTTGAGGCCGACTATAATGACACGGCCCAAACTGACCACACAAAATATACCCTCACTCTTCAGCAAGAGGAACTTAAGGCAATATGGAGAAAGGTAAAAACAGCTTAGGAAGAATTAGTGCATTCCGACACGTTAGATGCTAAAGGAGTCTCTACGGTTAAGCCTAGATATAGGAGCTCCTATTATGTTTATTTGCGCTGCATGTCGAACATGCAGGCAAAGTTAGTTAAGGGCGAAAAAGATACAGAGGGTGTGTCTGTCCAGGAACACAATATACATCAGCCCCCGTGCGATACGGACGTGTTCAAAGGCGACTACCTCTCCAACATTCCGAGACATGTTTACGGCCATATATATACTGAATAAGCGCCTTACCCCGGTTGAGAAATTATTCCACCTCAACCAAAAAACACAGGGGGAGGCCAAAGATATCGTCCAAAAATGCCCACTTATTAAAGAGGGATTTTCCACTGAATGGAAAAATTTAACTGATAGGTACGAGAACAAACGTATTCTCGTAAACTCCCAGTTACAAATCCTTTTTGATTTAAAGTCGGTAGAGAACGAGTGCGGAATCTCGATTAAGAAACTACAGCGAGATATAAATAATTGCATTCGAAAGCCATAAAATTGACATATAAAACTGGAATGCAATATTTACTTATCTCTGCTCAACGAAGTTGCCAGAAAGTACCCTAGCATTGTGGGAACAAACGATCGAAAATAAGACGGAAATATCCAAGTGGGAAGATATGGACAAATTTCTGTCCAACAGATTCCAAACACTTGAAACCGTCTCTGGCATAACAGGTATTAAACACACCAAAACCCCAAAGCCCCAAAATAGTAGGCATGCAAATGAAACACCGCAAAAAAGACTTGGCGCATTTCAAGCATCTGTGGGCAAAATTATGTGCAAATTCTGCAAAAGCAGTAACCACAAATTATCGAAATGCCACAAATTTCTCGAACTCACGGTTTCAAACAGGATAGCCTTCATTAAGGAGAATCATGGCTGCTTGAAGTGCTTATCCTTTGGACATACTGTGTCAAGGTGTACGCTCATTTAACTGCAGCACCTGTCACCAAAGACACCACACGCTCCTGCATAATCAAGCAGCTAAGCCCAAAAGAGCCATGAACCAAAGGTAACAATCAAAATTTTCACCGTCAACTTCTGCGCAAGCTCAAGCAAGACGCAATTTTGAAAAAGGAAATAGAAGTCCAGTTAATAACGTTAAGTCCTGTTTTGCAAACACGAACAAGAGTCTTATTAGGTACGGCACGTGTCAATATCTTCTTCAATTATACTAATTTTTCAGCCCGTGCATTAATAGACTCCGGTTCGGAATATTCATTCATAACAGAAAGACTTAAGTAAACGCGAATTAACCTACCATCCAAACACCGTTTCAGTCCAAGTCAAAGAAGCGTGTTTAATCCAGTTGCGGACACCGATTGACCCTTTAATAAAAAGGCCAACAACTGTGCCAAGTTTAGAAGAAATTGGTGCAGCGGTTACCAAGACCCTGCAGGGAAAGCTACTAGTTGTGAACTAGAATTCTACCAGTTTGCGTTTCAGCCCAACTAGTTCACGTTCTATCCTTTTTCAATGTTAGCGACTGGTATTTTTAACATTGCGATGTCCTACGAGATGTCAATTGTCAGGCTATGCATCAGCATCTACTAGTAGAAATACTAGTAGCATCATACCAGTTGATGAGATAGTCTGCCAATTCATCCCCTATGAAAAGCATTAGTATGCCTTTTTGCTCGCGGCACTCCAACAGTCGCAATGGCCGACGGAGCAAAGCACTCGCGTGGTATGCCTGAGGTACCAGGTTCAAGCCCGGGCCCAGGGAAATTTTTTTCTTTATATTTTTTATTTTTATTTTTTTTATAATATTTCTTTTATTTATATTTTTTATTTAGGGTTTTTTTATTATTCTTAATTTTAATTAAAAAAAAATATATATTTTTTGTAATCTTTTTTTTTTATGGCACAAGCATTTTTCCCATATATTTGTTTCTTTTTTTTTTGTAATGCAACTAGATTTTTAAGTTTGTTATTTATATTTAAATTGAAATAATTATTCGTACTTACATTGGTCTAACTTTAAAAATCTTAACAACCTCCAAGCGGCCTCCAACCTGCGATCCCAGAACCAGAACCAACAGTCTTCACGTGACGCCACAGCCGACATTTGTAAGAAAAGCAATTAATTGCGTTTTATTTTAGGCTTTGGCAATTCAAAGGCAGATGTCGCTGAACGCTTAAGTTCTTCGAAAATGTCGAACTGGTAGGCATATACTAGTTTATGAACTAGTATTTTTTCTAACTGGTTTGGGTTTTCACTGCAGGGGATATACACATGTAACCATAAGTGGGCGTGGCTACGCCCATTTTCCAAAAATGTATAATATTCTTATTTTTCGTCTGAAAATTATTGTAGATATCAATTTTGAGTGAATTATCTTCAGTAGTTACTAAAATATCGCAGTTTTCGTATTTCTGGAAATTACAGTTATATGGGAAGTGGGCGTGGTTACTGTCCGATTTCGCCCATTTTCAATACCAACCTACCTTGGATTAACGGAAACCTACATACCAAATTTCGTTGAGATATCTCAATTTTTGCTCGACTTATCGTGTACACGGACGGACGGACGGACAGACGGACGGACAGACAGACATGGCTTAATCAATTTCTCTATTCATTCTGAGCATTTATGTATACATTTGTCTATATCTATCTCGATTTGTTTTGGCTGTTACAAACAACCATTATGTGAACAAAATTAATATACCCTTGTGCACAAGTGCGCTCGGGTATAAAAAGGGTACAAGTTCATATAACAACAACAATGGATTGTAATACTGATATTCTTGATAGGTTCTCTGAATATCCAAGAGCTTTGAGAGTGCTATCATATGCAATGAGATTCTCCCAAAGAACCCGCCCAAATACCAAAGCTTCATTTCAAGCGAAATCTTGTTTTATTTCTTCTTCTTCTTCTTATTTGGCGCTGTAACCGCCTAAGCGA
>NW_023459568.1:0-26022 GCF_013731165.1 Rhagoletis pomonella | reverse complement strand
TCTGATGTCCCCCAATTTGGGTCGAACTTTTGGGTAGGGGCAAATTTTGAAAAATCCCACTTTGACCAATTTAGAGTGCTCCAATCGAGTCCAAATGTATGACCGACCCCCACTAACTTTGGAGGCCCGACCCACCGATGCCAGTGGCACACCCCCTGGAACCCCCCTGGGGGTTCACCATACAAACATTTCAAAAAATCGCCGGTTTTGCACTTTACATGAAAAAATCAGCGAAATGCCTATGTTTTTTCTTTTTTGAGTTTATTTTTCTCTTTAGAAATTTATTTAGTCAGAACATATGTAAATGAAAAAATGAATTTAACTTAGTAATAGAAAAGAAATTAAAAAAAATTATTAGAAATTAGCGTTTTTACAACCCTTTTAAAACCAAGGCATCACTGTGATGCATTTGCATGTCGTAAACATAGTTGTGTGGGTTTTTTATTCAACCGTTTTAAAAAATGAAGGTATCACTGTGACACAATTGCAAATCGGAAAATTGCTTGTGTGCGTTTTTTAAGACACAGCTGCATGTCGTAAACTTACTTGTGTAGTTTTTTTATAGCACCTACTTAAGAAATGAAGGTTGTTTTTACAACCCTTTTTGTGGGTATTTTAAGGCATCTTCTTAAGAAATACGCGTTTTTTGCAACCATTTTAACAATTAAGGTATCACTGGAATGCACCGCAACCCTTTTAAACAATGAAGGTATCACTGTGATACAATTGCAGATCGTAAAATTGCTTGTGTTGTTTTTTTTAAGCCACCACAAGACACAGCAGGTAGAATTGAAATTACCATTTCATTCTTATTACCTCGTCTCGTAGACCATATATAACGCAACAGTTTTTGTGAATGCATTAAGTCGTTGTGAAGAACTCAAAGTGTGAAGTGCTAATTTCAGATAAAAAAATATTTCAAAAAAAATAATAAGTGAAGTGACCATTCCAAATCAAAAACTTTACAATGAATCCACCATCCTCTACACCGCAAGATGAAGCAACTACATCAACAACTATCGAAAACCCAATGAGTCATATACCCAAGCATGATGTTACTGTTTTTGGTGCGTCTACTGATTTAACTGATCTTAATTTACCAACCCATCTGGATATCTTGAGATATTATTTTTACTTAAGCAAAACAGAACAAAAAAAGTTTTCCCATAAATCATTCACTATTCAAGTACAAGATAAGTTGATTGGAATTTGGGAAAAACTTGGTATGGAAATAATGCTGAAAAGAGTGTATTTAATAAATTGAATAAATTGCTTGACAAGTATCAAGAGCAAATCAAGAGAAGAAACAACACCCAACAATTTACAGAGTATGTAAAATCTCTGGAAACAATTTTTACATTGGAACATGTAAATGCGATTTGAAGGCAGCTCCATGTGCATGCGGCTGGGTTCCCGAACGCCTCAAAGAGTTCATGCACGATCAACATAATCAGAGAAGACTAACAATGGATGCATTTGTGATGGAAACTGGAGCGCAAGGAGCAACGTCTATGTCATCAATGCCAACATACCAAGATCCCGATGATTCAACATACGCACTGCCACCGGTTCAAGAAGATATGGATAGAAGCACAAGTTCACAATACACAGAGAGATACGATTGTTTTAACTTTGCCTTGGTATGTGACAGATTTGGTGTGCCTGACAGAGTAGCATCAGCATTGGGAACCGCTCTTTTGCAAGATTTTAAAATTAAAGATAAGCATGGGAAACCTCTCATCATGGATAAATCGAAAGTTCGCAGAGAAAAAGAGAAATGCAGACAAGAAGTGCTTCGCAAACGGTTAGATGATACCAATTTGTTAGCGTTTTCATTCGATGGCAGAAAAGATGATACTTTAACGATAGATAAAATTGATGAGAAGTATCATACTAGGATGGTAAAAGAACCTCATCTTGTTATTTTGAGAGAACCCAATTCTGAATTGATTGGTTACGTAAGACTGGAACATGAAACCGCTGAATACAAAACAACCAAATTAAATGGTTTTTTCAACGATAAAAACATATCACTGGGTGCATTAATTGGAATATGCACTGACGGTGAGCCAACAAGCACTGGCCCACACGGTGGAATTATTCAATTCGAATTGCTGTTAAAAAGACCATTGCATTGGTTCGTTTACCTTCTACACTTCAACGAACTTCCGTTTCGGCATTTGTTTGAAGCTTTGGATAAATCAACCAGCACTGGACCAAGATCGGCAACCGGAAAACTGAGCCGTCAAATCGAAACTTGTGAAACTCTTCCGGTAAGTTATTGCTATCACTCATTTATTATAATTGTCAACCATTTTTAATTATTTTATTATTATATATTTTCAGGTGGTGGACGGCTTCCAGAAAATTGAGTTGCAAAATATGCCCCCTGCTCCAGAAAAATCTGAATTTTCCACCGATTCGAAGTACTTATACGACATGGCCCATGCAATTTCTAGCGGCGTGGTTCCGGTGGATCTGGCTAACATCAAACCAGGGAAAATTGTACATTCTCGGTGGCTCACCAAGGCCGCTAGATTATTGCGATTATATGTGACAACGGAAAATCCAGATGCAAATTTAAGAATTCTGGTTGAATTTATAATTAAATGTTATGTGCCAATGTACTTCAATATCAAGTATTACAGCTCTGTCGTGTACGGCAGTGCATTCTTTTTCAAGTTCATTGGTTGGTCACGATTTCTAAAACCTCGTTTACGCAAAATTGTCAATCAAGTAATTAAAGATAATTCATATTATGCGCATTCGGAAAATATCTTGTTATCAATGTTGTTTCATGATAGCAAAGAAAAGCGCGACTGTGCCATCAAGAAAATTCTACGCTATCGAACCGATGTTGACGAGCCAATGGAACTTAGAGTTTATAAAAAACCAGATATAAACTTTAATTGCACAAGTTATACGGAAATGATCAATTTGAATGATATAAATATCGTATTTGAACCACCATTCACGCGAAGCATTCCGTACGATACATTGAAAGAATATTTAAATCAAGATGATCCACCGTTTAATGATCCAACAATTCCATCACACATACAAGGAACGGAACGACATGTTCAATTGCTAGCTAGCGTTTCCAAACGGGTTATACCGGAAAATGTAGAGGCTGTTGTGGCGACGACATTAGAGAGCCGTGCGAAATTGCCCAGGCTTGAAAGTAAAAAAGACTTCAAACAATAATTTTTGCTGAGGCTGAATTGACGAAGCAACGATTAGCTGACACATTCAACAAATCTAATTGAAAACTGCCGAATAATTAACACATATTGAATATGCATATGTTTGTATGTACGTATGTATACATTTAATTGTACCTTTCCGCATATACGTTTGCAGATGTGCGTATTAAATTCACGCGAGTGCCGATGATCAATTAATAAGAGTACTAGGGCATAACTCCGCCGATAAGACTTAAATAGTTGCAGAAGTTAGCAATCAGAGACCTTCAGCCACGGGTAGCAAATTTTCATGTGAAAGTAATATCGCCTTTTCCAAGGCAATACATTTTTTTAACTCGCTTGGGGACTGCGAAAATTCTCATATGAACTTGCTTTTGGGCGAAAACGAAGCCGTCCATGATGGACTCCCTGTAAAATGACTCGCACTCAATCACGCCTCTGATGTATCCCCTCTAATGCTTCAATCGGATGTAAGGTTTTAGACACTGGATGTTGCAGGTCCGTATTCAAATAATGCCCGGCTACATCCTGAACAATCTGAAAAACAACGGTGGAGAGAATACAGAAGGTGGCGCCGATGGAAATACCGCTAATCGGCTCTCAGTGAATTTGACGGAATCAGCTGTTTTGCTGACGTCACAGTCGAGACGACAGCAGTAGTGATGTGCTGAGTCAATACTTTTAAGTATCCAATACTATCGATACTCGGAAGCGCACATAGGCCAAAAATATGGAAAAAAACGGTTCAGGGGAAATTCGCCTATCAAAACCCGAATGTAGGAGCCAATAGAGCTTTTAATACTGATTCAAATGAAAGATGTATATATGCCGGTTCGAGGCCATAATACAGAGAAACTCCTACTTGTTTCAAGCATTTTTGTTCCAGCTAAATCGGACGATATCATTTTTGTAGGCAGATTCTGTAACCATTTAGCGACAATTTTCGAATCGGCATCGGTTTTGTTGACGTATGATATGAAATATTTTTACGTCAACACCTGCGATATCGATCCGAAAGTTGTCGCTAACTGGTTATAGAATCCTCCCCCCCCCCTGAACGGCTTCTTCATTCGTCAAAGTATTTTATTTGAATTTTGTGTCGACTAGGGTTAAAACTGATAAAATAATATTTCTCTGTTGCAATAAGTTGAAGTGTTTTAGCCATATCATATAAATTAGTAATGAAAGTTTTTTCTGAACTTGAAATGCATATAATGGCGAAGGTTTAATGTAAAGAATCAGTATGGGGTATCGATAAGGAGGTATTGGGTACCGAAACCTTTTTTAAGTATTGGGTACCGACAATTCAGCACATCACTAGACAGCGGTTTTATTTGCCGCTCTCAGTTGCCAACTCTACGGAGACGTCACGCCAAAATTACTCCCACGAATTCTGCTGCAATCGTCGCAATCTTGTATTCTATCATTCTTGAGATACACCATTATTCTGAAAAGTGTAGGCTTGGAATATACTTTAACTACACGTATGTATGTAATTTAAATGTGCATACACAAGAATGATAGAATACAAGATTGCGCCAATTGAGCTGAGAGCAACTAGCCGTGACGTCAAAATATACCAGATTGAGAGAGCAAGACGAACTCGACAAGAAAAAGAAGAAGCATCGAACAAAAGGCAGTATTGCCAAGTTTTGAATTTGAAAAATCACCAAATTTTTATTGGTGTATTTTATGGACTTTAAACGAATACATAATTTTATTGTAAGGATGCCGATTCAAATTAATAAAAAACAATGTTTCTTGCACAACGGTCGATTTCTTCTGGCATGATTGAAGGTGCAGCACATATTTCGTTGTCGCTTATGATTGTCACTGTGCCATGATTTTGTTTAACTTTTTGTAAAATTGCTTAGCACACTTACGATATATAAATTTTGCTTCCATTTTTTTTAAGATTTTCGAATTTGAAGTCTTCAAACTAAAACCAAAAGCACCAAAAACGCACAAAGAACAAAACACAAAAATTTTGGCGTTTTGAATACCCACTAAATTTGGTGCGAAAAGCATTAAGTTGGCAACAGTGAATGTAAACAAAAGTATTTTATGACGTCAGCGATTGAGTGGATGCTGTCAAATCAACGAAGAGAGGGTGAGCGGTCCGCGAATGCCGCGACCTTTATTTTGTGGATCGTGTGATGTATGCATAATGTGACCAACTATTTCATAGCTCAAGTTAGGTTGCGTTAGGTTAACGCCGCAAGCCGAATACGAAATTTCGAATTCGGCTAATTTCGAGAGAGCTCAGGGCTCGAATCGTAACATCCGTTCACGGATCGAAAAGGGGCACCGAAATTGCGCATATGGAAACTGTGCATTTAGACATTATTTCGGTTTCAACCGAAACTGTGCATGTATGCTTTATTTCGGTTTTAATCCGAAACTGTGCATGTATGCACTACTTCGTTTTTTTTTCATATGCATTATTTCGGTTTTAAAACGAAAGTATGCATATGCATAATTTCGGTATTTTCTCATATACATTATTTCGGCTTTCAACCGAAACTGTGCATGTATGCATTACTTCGGGTTTTTCATATGCATTATTTCGGTTTTCAACCGAAACTGTGCATGCATGCATTATTTCGGTTTTTGTTATATGCATTATTTCGGTTTTCAACCGAAACTGTGCATGTATGCATACCTTCGTCTTTCACATATGCATTATTTCGGTTTTCATCCGAAACTGTGCATGTATGCTTTATTTCGTTCTTTGCCATATGCATTATTTCGGTTTTGAACCGAAATTGTGCATGCATGCATTATTTCGGATTTTGTTATATGCCTTATTTCGGGGTTCTAACGAAAGTGTGCGTATGGATAATTTCGTTTTTTCTAATATGAAGTATTTAATTCTACTTAGTAAGGGTTTTAATCCCTAAGCGCGGCGGAAAAAAAGCCTACGCAGAGAAAACTTCTGAGCAAAAATACTTCCGCTCTTCTTTTCCGGCAATACAGAAAGGAGAATTCTACTTAGTAAGGGTTATAATTCCTAAGCGCGGCCGAAGGCCGCCTACGCAGAAAGAAGTTCTGCGCAAAAATACTTCCGGTCCTCTTTTCCGGCAACACAGAAAGGAGAATTGTACTTAGTAAGGGTTATAATCCCTAAGCGCGGCCGAAGGCCGCCTACGCAGAGAGAAGTTCTGCGCAACAATGCTTCCGGCCTTCTTTTCCGGCACCACAGAAAGGAGAATTGTACTTAGTAAGGGTTATAATCCCTAAGCGCGACCGAAGGCCGCCTACGCAGAAAGAAGTTCTGGGCAAAAATACTTCCGGCCCCCTTTTCCGGCAACACAGAAAGGAGAATTCTACTTAGTAAGGGCCGAAGGCCGCCTACGCAGAAAGAAGTTCTGCGGAAAAATACTTCCGGCCCCGTTTTCCGGCAACACGGAAAGGGGAATTCTACTTGGTAAGGGCTATAATCCCTAAGCCCGGCCGAAGGCCGCCTATGCAGAAAGAAGTTCTGCGCAAAAATACTTCCGGCCCCCTTTTCCGGCAACACAGAAAGGAGAATTCTACTTAGTAAGGGTTATAATCCCTAAGCGCGGCCGAAGGCCGTCTACGCAGAGAGAAGTTCTGCGCAACAATACTTCCGCCATTCTTTTCCGGCAACACAGAAAGGAGAATTGTACTTAGTAAGGGTTATAATCCCTAAGCGCGGCCGAAGGCCGCCTACGCAGAAAGAAGTTCTGCGCAAAAATACTTCCGACCCCCTTTTCCGGCCACACAGAAAGGAGAATTCTACTTGGTAAGGGATATAATCCCTAATCGCGGCCGAAGGTCGCCTACGCAGAAAGAAGTTCTGCGCAAAAATACTTCCGGCCCCCTTTTTCGACAACACAGAAAGGAGGATTCTACTTGGTAAGGGTTATAATCCATAAGCGCGGCCGAAGGCCGCCTACGCAGAAAAAAGTTCTGCGCAAAAATACTTCCGCCCTGCTTTTCCGGCAACACAGGAAGGAGAGTTCTACTTAGTAGGGGTTATAATCCCTAAGCGCGGCGCAGGCCGCCTAATCAGAAAGAAGTTCGTTTTCATGTATGCACTATTTCGGTTTTTGTCATATGCTTTACTTCGGTTTTGAGTCGAAACTGTGCATGTATGCATTACTTCGGTTTTTGTCATTTGCATTATTTCGGTTTTGAACCGAAACTGTGCATGTATGCATTACTTCGTTTTTCTCATATGCGTTATTTCGGTTTTCAAACGAAAGTGTGCATGTATGCATTACTTCGGGTTTTTCATATGCATTATTTCGGTTTTCAACCGGATCTGTGCATATATGCATTACTTCGGTTTTTTTCATATGCATTATTTCGGTTTTCAAACGAAAGGGTGCATATGCATAATTTCGGTTTTTCTAATATGCATTATTGCGGTTTTCAACCGAAACTGTGCATATATGCTTTATTTCGGTTTTTTTCATATGCATTATTTCGCTTTTCAACCGAAACTGTGCATATATGCATCATTTCGGTTTTTTTCGTATGCATTATTTCGGTTTTTTTCATATGCATTATTTCGTATGCACAGTTTCCTTATGCACAATTTCAGGGTGCCGATCGAAAACCATACGAAAGAAAATTAAGTGATACCGTCAGTCGTATAAGCTGAATGGGATAAAGATGTCACAATCCGAAAACGGTGTTTTTACGTCCGTAGTACGATATCGTATGTGACGATTCGAGCCCAGAGTTTGTTCAGAAGTGCGAGCCAAAATGCTTCCATCTTAGCCTCGCGAAGGCTGGACAGTCTAAAACGAAATGTGGAGATGATTCCACTTTATCTTCCTCTTGACAGCTGATACAAAAGGATCAGTTTAAATTCCAAGCCTTCAGGGATGAATACCAATCGCACAATGGCCTGTGAGAACCCCCATCACTAGACTTGAGAGGTAACGTGTTTTTCGACCCCTTTAAGGGGTAACGATGGGTCACTAGTGCCTTGCGCTACAAAAAGTGTTTTAAAGTGTCCTATAAAAACATTTTCTGCAGCAGAGAAACGTCTTATTTTCCTTTTTTATGTCACAAAAGGACCCGGTCTCCCTTAGCAGTTAGCAGTTCGTGCTGCTGCAATTCTGTCTGTAATATCCGCAGGCGCCGTGTTCAACATACTTTAAGCGCCAGTGTAGGTGGGGTTCCTAATGCGATAATTCCTGTTTTACAATTAGCCTTGTCTAGTGAGTTCCACCAAACATGGGCTCGTTGAAACAAGATAGGCTTAAATCTGATTTCTTGCTGCTAATAAATTAATTTAGCCGAGAGATCCCCCACCTTTTACCGAAAGCTCACCTATATCAGTACGAGGCAACCGAAAGCCGCCGTTGATCACTAAGCTAGGTACCTAGTTCAGGTAACTCTGAGCCAGATCAAAAGGGTATATAGAAATCGTCCCTTAACACTTAATCATTTACATAGGCGATCAACCGACAGCCCACTTTTCCAGCTCCTAGAAGGTCGTTTACATCCGCAATACAGAGCAGGGGAGAGAGAACACCACCTTGTGGAGTGCTGCCATTGACTATGCGCTGAGTGCATGCGCTCCCCCACTCCGCCGCGTCAGTTTTGCCACGAAGTAATATTATTATATTAGTTTTGTCACGAAGTAATATTATTATATCGGCCGCTGTGGTGTAGTTGTAAGTAGTGCGCCTCTAAGCAGGCTTCCTCTAATCACTTTACCAATGTGTGCAGGGCGATATTCGCTGACATTTTCTTGCAATAAGCATATTGAGCTCTTGAAAGACAGTCACGAGGAATCGCGTTTCTTATGTACGACAAAACGAAGAGAGCTGATAGGCCTAGGGGAAATGTGTAAGCCTTTTCTGGCCTTCAGAATGAACGCAACACTGACTACCCTCCAACCAATTGCACGACACCTTCAGAGCCCTTTGCAGCTGCGCAGATATGATGCCATCGGTCCCCGACGACATTAATGGTTTGAACGAATTTATCATCCTGGCCATGTGACGATCGTCCAAAAGATCGGAGAACTACATGACCTGAAGTACAAAATATCGCAAAGAAGTACATTTGAGTGTACTTCGAAGTACGAAGTACAAGAGATATATAAGAAGTACTGTACTTCCGAAAGAAGTACGGTTGGTCACATTATGTATGCACAACAAAATGCATACCCAAAACCAGTGTTGCCAGTAAATGGGTTAGTAAAATCCCGTCCAAATATAACCTAAATCCCGTTTCATACTAAAGTTATAACAGAAATCCCGCGCTATATGTATCTATTAAACATAAAATGCTTTCGGATGAAAAAATAAGCATGTACATATATAGCAGCGTTGACACAGACACATTTTTTTTCCTACCATAACCAACCAAAACCTACCAAACATTTTTTTGAGTTTTAATATTTGTTTTCAATGTAAAATTTTTTAAAAACATAGTTAACATAAACTAGTAAAACTAAAACACAACTAGATTAATAAAAACAAATTAACTGCGTATAACGATTTATTTTACTGTACAGACTTATCCATATGTACATATATCTCTTTACACATACATACATATCGTCACTAGATACGAATAAAGACGCGAGCTCAAAAGTTGATAGCGAAAAAAGAGGCGTAAAAAAATTTCGGCGAAGAAAGACTCTTAACATAGGTGACGACAAATAAAGACGCGCTAACCTCTTTGACAGCGAAGAAAGACCCATAAACTTATGTCCGCGGTCAACTATATTTTCGAGTGCAACAGTATTCCCCAGAACTCCCCAAAGAGTTTTTCCGAGCTCTTCATTCGTGTCTAGTGACGATATTATTATTATTACGTCGAAGATACCCGCGCTGCGACCTAAGAAGATATATTGTGCTAAATCAGAATTGTAATCACTCCAACCTTAGGCTATTTAAAAAGCTCAGCACTTTGGATGAGGCCATGTTCCAAATTTTAGATGGAGAAGAAAATCGTTGTCCAAGGTGTATCAATCTACGATTCATGCTTCGTGGACAGGCACATAGAATATACTCTGGGGTTTCTTTCACCAGCCGACAAACCCTACAGTCCGTCTCTACAAAAAGACTCATTTAATTAAAACCATACGTTAACTTTCAGTGTGCTGTCAGGTTGCTAGCAAGAGTTCTAAGTTCAAGGTGTCTTTTTGAGTTCCTGCTGCAAAGAGTTATACATATCTTTGATTGTCTTATTCCCTTTGACTTCCGCCAGTAGGCAGCAATTTGAGATTATTCCCAGCTAACTCCTAAGTGGGTCTGCAGTGTATCCTTTAGATGTACTACAGAAAGGCTAGGGACTATGCAAACGCGTTTGGGCTTCACGCATTGCGAGACAGTCAGCCCTTTTGGTGCCTTCAAACCCTTCATGCGCGACGCTATTGTGGGCTCGCAGATGGTTCAAGAGTTTACAAGTCTTGTTGCCGTTTTAAAAGACTCTAAGGCCTTTAACGCCGCCTGAATGTCCGACATAATATTTATTCTGGCCTCATTTGCCTTCTACGATGACATTCGCGAACACAGACTTCGATTGGGAAGACTTCCGCCTGAAATATGGTTAAGTACCAGCCCATTGGCAGACTTTTCTGGAATCTTGGTCCAAGTACGCCATAAATGATATCGCTACCTAAAGGTGAAAAGGTGCCAAGTTCATTTTTTTTTTTCAAAGTTTAGTTTTTGATGCAGAATGACAGGTAATACGAAACTACATAGATTTTTCTTCTCTCCTGAACAATTTCTGAAACTGGACTTGGCACCTTTTTATGCTTAGGTCACGATATATGTATGTCCGTATTGCATATTAGCAATAATAAGGTATACGTTTGTACTTAGGAATCAGGTATATTTACATGTGTGTGGCCGCCATTATACGAACGCCCCGGTGAAATATTTGTGGAAAAAAGGTTGCTAAAATATTTGGAGATATTGTCTCGAAACCTACCAAAATCCAATCAAGCCTACCAACCTACCAAATGGAAAAAAACCTACCAGTTTTGGTAGGAAAAGCCCATGTTTGGCAACACTGATATGTAGATATGCAATATTCATAGGATTTATATGGATCATTCCAAGTCAAAACGATTTCTGCTCTGCCCAAAATTGATGGATAGCTATCGTTATTTTTATGATGGGAAAATTTAGGTATTTTTATGTAGTATCGAAAGTTGTGTGGCGTTTATAAAAAAATAACCATTCGGTACCAAGCCACCATTGTTTGACCAGTCTCCTGAAATTTTTTTATGAATCGTTTACGAAAATCCAGATAAGCGACAAAAATCCTAATAAAAGGTCGCTATATATGTTTTGGGGGTCGCTGAACCCACATCCGGGGTCAGTTTGGTCTCACGAGGTCAGTATCGAGGTCATTTGCAGATCAACTAGACGAACTATTTAAAGCTAAGAGTGAACCCAATCCAACTGATTCCAATTTTCTGTGAAATATGTAAGTGGTTTTGGAAAAATCTTTACAAAAATCATAACTTCCGAAATTGTCTATTGATATTTATAAATGGTACCTTGTTTTCCTAGGAATAAAACATTATTTTCAAAACATTGACTAAAATATACTTTTCGTTTTGAAATTTTGCCAAAAAATGTTGTAGAAGTGGAAACAATATAAAAATTGGCGTAGATTTCAGATCTATTCTAAAAATTTTCAACATATTTGTAATACGCTCACAAAGATTATTATTTCTTAAAATAGTAAAAATATTCCCTTTCCAAAGTCATTTAAGAACTTCAAATTGGCTAAAAAATAACCGAGCTAAAAATTGTTTAGTGCTGGAAGTCATGCGAAAATATTTTTTTAAAAGTAAGTTGAGAATTTTAGGGCGTTAGAAAAAATTTAAACGCAGTTTCGTCAATTGACCTGTACTAGGTCAATTTAAACGTTCATGATCTGTGTAACACCCTGTAATAGGAGCGCTCAAAGTACGTTTCCATTTATCATTTAAATAAAACTGGTCAACATCTGTGTATACCGCTATGCAATTCAGTGGTCATAAGCAATGCTCGGACTTCTCATATTCGAGTGAGAGGAAATTTCTTTGCTTTTTTCGATCGCGAATGATAAGCAGCGGGAATTTTTTTGTCGATAGCATTCTGAATGTGAGAGAAGATAAATCTGTTTGCATTTTTCACTCGCGATAAAAGAATACAAAAATAGATTTTGAATATTATCGATCGCGAACGTGAGAGAATTTGAATGAGAATTTCCGAACCCTGTTTATTACACAAAACGCACATATTACAATTAAACAACTTAAAACTAGCAGAACATTGTTATGCGCTTGATGGCGGCTGACAATGCAATGTCCAGTCTGATCTGTTCGTATCGTTCTCTTCTCTATAGCCTTTCATTAAATAGTACGATAAGTTAGATTCCTCTATTCGTTATGTAGGGCTGCATTTCTATATTACTAACTCTGAATGGCCAATTAGTCCTAGGATCGTAAGTACTGTCCGTAAACTAATCCCACATTCGGCCATCCTGCGTTTCATTCGGCCTCGAATGAAAAACACTGCTCTTATTTTAATTTTGTATATTTTGTGAACTTCTCTTTTTCAGCCCTTCTCACTCTTCCAAATCATTTGCTTAATGACGTTTCTGATCCTTCATCTAGCTTCCAACAAAACCTTCTAATTTCTCTTTAAAGTTAGTGACCGGAAAGCTTGATCTTCAATTGACATTGGCTTCATCCTTGTAGGGAATTACCAATCTTCTTATACTCTTCACTTTCACTAGGTCTCAAACGGTCATCAAAATTAATCACTAATGTAGCTTTCGCGCTCAAGAGAATCAACTTTTTCTTTAGTGCCTTCTCTATGCCTACCACCAGACTAGGGTGGCCAGATGCGCTGATTTAATCAGTACATGTGCTGATTTTTATACCCGAGCGCACTTATGCACAAGGGTATATTAATTTTGTTCACATAACGGTTGTTTGTAACAGCCAAACCGAATCGAGATAGACATAGACAAATGTATACATAAATTCTCTGAATGAATAGAGAAGTCGATTAAGCCATGTCTGTCTGTCCGTCTGTCCGTCCGTCCGTGTACACGATAACTCGAGCAAAAATTGAGATATCTCAACGAAATTTGGTATGTAGGTTTCCGTTAATCCAAGGTAGGTTGGTTTTGAAAATGGGCGAAATCGGACAGTAACCACGCCCACTTCCCATATAAAGGTAATTTCCAGAAATACGAAAACTGTGATATTTTAGTAACTACTGAAGATAATTCGCTCAAAATTGATATTTAAAATAAATTTCAGACGAAAAATAAGAAATTATAAATTTTTAAAAAATGGGCGTAGCCACGCCCCCACATGGGTACATGTGCATATCTTGGTAACCGCTGCACCAATTTCTTCCAAGCTTGGCACAGTTGTTGGCCTTGGTACAGCATACTAAATGGCAGAAAATTTTAAAAATCGGTCAATAACCACGCCCACATCCCATATAACAGTAATTTAGAGATATACAAAATCTTCAATAAATCAGAAAATATTAAAGCTAATTTAATCAAAATTTATGCTTGCAACAATTCTTTACCAAGAAATACGTTTATGGTAAAATTTTGGAAAATGGGCGTGGCACCGCCCACTTATGATCACATATATGTATATCGATAACCGTTATACCAATTTGTACCAAACTCGGTATTTTTATTGTGCTTTCCACATAAAAGCAAAGCGTTGAAAATTATTGCAATCGGACTAAAATTACGGCCGCTTTTCATTTAACGGTAAATTTCAGAAATGCTTGAAACTGGAATATTTCGAAATTTAACCTTCACCGCCGCACCAATTTTTAACTACATAAAGCAGCAGTATTTACATATGTAAAGACACTACGTTTTAACAGCTGTTGTTCTTTGGATGTTGAGTTAATTTCAATTTCAGTTCAAAAATTCAAATTTACTAATCAAGTAGGCATTGAAAACATTTTTCCAGGAAATGAGCAAGTTAAAATTTTTCACGGAATTTTTTCGCTGGTTGCTGGTGTGATTTGAATATATTTAAAATGAATTGTGTAAAAATATGTATGAACATACAGTTTGAGAGTTTTAGTTTTTGTGGACTTTCAGAAGGGTCAGGTTGCTATTATTTACAATTAAATTGTAATTAGGTATTGTTTTACGAAAATGGCAAACGAAGTGAAAAATTTCAAAATCTTGAGCTCCGCAGCAGTAGCTCGGTAAGTGCTTTATTTCTCCTATCATATACATATATTTATATTTTGGGATAATTGTTTTATTGTTTTTTGTAACTTGATGTTTAGCTTGTCGAATGATATGAAAGAAAAGTACTTTGAAAAACTACTTGAAAGCATGAATTCGGAAGACGAAGATAGCGCAGCTGACTTTACTATAGAGGATTCTGGATACAACAACTCCTTTGAAAATAATGTGATGATTAATGAAATTGACTCTGGCGCTGAAACACAAATTTATCCCGTTGAAATTGGACATGGAGGCGATTCTGATCTGGAGCTCAGCTCGGAGGAAGAAACCGATGGTGAAGAAAACGAGGGCGATGACTAGGAGGACGGAGAGCAAGAAGAAAATTTTTACGTCGGCAAAGATGGTACAAAATGGAGCAAGTTGCCCCCAGGCATGCACCGAATAAGGAAACAAAATATTTTTCGTGAAGGTCGCTTTGTTGGTCCAAGCCCTGGCACAAAAAATTTAAGTGAGGGAGATACTTTCTTTTCGCTAATGCACCCGACCATACAGTCCATTATTTGCCGTAATACAAATAGAAAAGGCAAGGCTGCTTATCAAATGATTGAGGATCAAACAGGATTAACTAGTCAATGCCAACAGTAAGTGCACATTTTTTTCGAAATGTTAGAATACATTTACATATATTATGTGTATATCAATTTATCAATTTTAGAAAAAATGTTTGGAAAGATTTAGACGAAGAGGAATTGAGTGCGTTTTTTGGTATCCTGTTGATTATGGGCAGCCATAACTCAAACTGTGAGAACATAAAATTACTCTGGAAAACAAATGCTAATCCTTTGTATAGAGCAACTATGTCCTTGAAAAGGTTTTCGCACATATTACAATTTATACGTTTCGATCATGAAAACACTAGGGAAAATAGAATGCAAACAGATAAAGCAGCACCGATTTCAGAAATTTTCACCATGTTGAACGCTAATTTGCGGGATAATTACAGACCAAGAGAAAATCTCACAGTTGATGAGCAGCTCTTTCCCTTTCGAGGTCGTACTAAGTTCACACAATATATGCCATCAAAACCAGCGAAATACGGCATAAAGTTATGGTGGATATGTGACTCCCAAACCTATTATCCTCTGACTGCGCAAATATATACAGGAAAAAGTAACAATGTTAGAGAGATAAACCAAGGGGAGAGACTTGTTAAAGACTTAGTTTCATACTACAAAGATTCTGGTCGCAACGTAACCTGTGATAACTTTTTTACATCTATTGCATTAGCGGACTCTTTAGCAAATTGGCAGATATCTTTGGTTGGCACGATGAAAAAAAATAAAGCCTGTCTACCAGCGGAGTTTAAAGCCTCATCACAGAGAGAGGAGCTGTCAACATTATTTGGTTTTGGAGAAAATAGAATGATTTGCTCATACGTACCCAAAAAGAATAAAGCGGTTGTTTTACTTTCAACATTGCCATTTGACCACACAATATCGGACATCAAGAAAAAACCGAATATTATTTTGTTTTATAACAAAACAAAAGGAGGTGTGGATACTATGGACAAGATGCTCGGCCAATATTCTTGTAAACGTAAAACTAACCGGTGGCCTCTTGCACTTTTTTATAATATGCTCGACGTGTCCGCTCTTGCTGCCTATATTATATATACGGAAAATAATCCTTCACATATATCAGCAAAGAGAGGTCTGTATATTTTACTAAAATCGTTTTCCGCTGCTAAACTTATTATCATTTAGGTCGCCGTCGCATGTTTTTACAAGAATTGGGAGAAAAGTTATGTATGCCACTCATAGTAAAAAGAGCTAGCATGCCAAGGGTTGTAGCTTATTTTCCAACTCGGAGCGCTATAGAATGCGTGACTGGAACAACTGTTCAAGCTCTATCTGCGAAATATCTAAAATGCGATGAGATTTTACCAGGTGAAGATGACCGTGGCCACTCAAAAATTAAAGGTTCTTGCTTTATATGCTATCATGAAGACTCCAAAAGGAAGAGATCAACAAGAAAACTTTGCAATCAATGCAAGAAGCCGGTTTGTGCCATCCACTGTAAAACACTAACAATATGTAAAAATTGTCAATAACATTCTTAAAAATAAAAAGTAACAAATTTTTAATCTTAAATAATTCTTTTTGAGTAATTTTTTTTTCCAAAAAGGTAATTTTTCCATACCATTTACCAAAATTACTAAATCTTTACATATGTAAATACTGCAGCCTTCTGTAGATAAAACCACAAAATCGCGAAAAAGGGCCAAAAACGGCAAAAAAAATTATTTTTTATTCAGCCTTTATATAAAACACAAAAAGTTGGCCACTGAATCCAAATGGTTCTAAAATCGGACATAAATTGTGGAAGTTATAGCAATTTGAAAATTGAAATCTTTACATATGTAAATACTGCGGCGGTGAAGGTTAAGGACGCTAATTTACTCAAAATTGATACACCCCGTCTTACCATCTAGCGGTAGCTTTCGGAAAGGTCAAAAACATATATTTGATACTTGGGCCGGGTATTTCATGTTCGGCTCCGCCCGAAATTAGACTTTCTTACTTTCTATTGTACTGATTTTTAAGAGCCCGAAATCAGTACGCAAAATATACTGATTTTTTCAGTTTGTACTGATTTTGTACTGATTTTTACATTTAAGAAATACTATTGTAAATTGGTGCAATTGACATTTATTTGAGGTTTACGTGTTCAAAACAATGGTTTTTGACAACTTATACGTGTGAGCAGGTTGAAAGCATTAATTAAATTTAAACCATTATTAAAAAGGTGTCAGCTTGCAATTGTTTCGTTTCCTAGGATTTCGCAAAATAACAAACTGTTTGGATTCAACTCAACCCGATCTGCAATCACGATTTGCAGGTTTTAGAGGATTTAGAGGAAAAGCCGGTTTCGCCATTAATAAATCTTATGAAAGGTGGTGGTGAGTTAATCATAAATTAAGTACACTGAGAAGATGACAATAAGAGATAATCTTTTGATTATAATTAAAGATCCAACGAGAAATCGGCTGTCAGTATTTCAAACTTAAGACGACTACTGCTACCGTGCAGTGTAAGTTCTAAAAATTTGGAAAAGATGCAAACTACCGACTCTTGGATATGATATATGTAGCTTTACTTTGATTTTTGATGTTCGACCACCTGTAATTTTACTTGCACATACACATTTAACACTATTAAATTTCATTCGTACTCGAAAATTCGTTTAGCGATAATTCGGTAATATACCTTTTAGTCAACATTTTAATGTGAATGTTGTATTTAATAAGCTAACTAAATATGTTTTAAATTTGTAGCTTAAAATATGCAAACAGATTCTGACTCGAGTTCGCCTTCTACTGAAATTGAATGGGCTACAATTTGTTTTTAATAATCTCAATTTTTATAAATTTTGTAGAAAGTTTGAGACTTCAACTCACATGTCTTTTGTTATAGAATTAACTATATTGTTATAAAAAATTTAAATTAAATAAGGAAAGAAAAAATTTTCAAAAGCTGTCAATACATTTTACTACTATTTTCGTGAGCACAGCTGTACATACATATGTAATACCTTTGATTTGTTTTAAAGTAATGAATTTTTACATTGGTAATACTATATGTATTTAAAAGTCTATTGTTTATTTATTGTTAAATAAATGCGCTGTTATTTGGTTGTTATATTGTTAATAGTAAAAAATTCGCTTAAAAATGAGCTGATTTCTATGGCTTTGTACTGATTTTTGATCCCAGCTGTACTGATTATGTCACTATAATATCTGGCCACCCTACACTAGACATAAAACTTCAACCATGACTTCCTAGTAGCAACAGAACGCACGCACCCACTCTCGTTGCCCACTTTTACCATAGTTCGCAACATCTCACCGTGCCTACGCAGCCTATTAGTTACACCGGACGCACGCTCACGTCCTCGATGTACATTACTGCTATTGCCTTCCACACATCGATGTGCCCACACGACCCTCTCGTCGCCTCACCACTCTCTATAGAGTTCTCACGCCATTTGCGGCTGACATTGAGTCTACAGATCCCTCAACGTGCTTCACTGCACCAACTTACGAGATTATTTCCCCGGCCCTCCAGCCGCAACTCACTACTGCACCTCTACTGCTACACTGCCTGCATAACCTTAACCTGACTATGATAATCAACCTACTATGTTTCGAAACTTTGTTGGCAATTACCAAGCCAGTACCGTTCAAATCTTTGCATATATCGAACAATGATTCTTTTTAACCTCACCTCTCATAAAAAAAGATCAAAATTTTTGCGCGCCTATCATAACGTTTTAACTTTTTTAACTATCTTTTGCTTTAAGAAATATACACTTTGCATAAAATAATCCTCAACTCACAGTCAACTAACTTGGCGAAATAATGCTTAATGACATTAGTTACACCTTCCTTAATTTAACACTAAACATTTAAATTTACCTCTAAAGGCACCCTTTGTCTGACACTAGAAATCGCTGCAACTCACAAGGTCTTCTTATTAGTCACGCTCTAACAAAAATTCTCACGGTCCACTTTTTAAAATTCAGTACCAATTACACTCTTACTTAAAATAATTTACATAACAAGAACGAATGATATCAATACTTCACAATTATGTTAAATTTAAAATAATTTATTTGGACCGCTAATAATTAAACTTTCTTTATTTTGCTTTTTAATTTACTCAAATTATTCACCTGTGCATAGAACAAAAGTTAAGGCAAATGCATAAAAATTGTGAAAGCTAACACTCTAATGGAATTTCATTTTTACTTATTCTGCAATCAGCGTGTCACTCTAATGATGCTTGCTGCCTCCCACGCCGCCGTCCTTTGGTTTTTATAGTCTTCCTTCTTATTATAAAAATGTACTGTACTAGGATTTATGTTTGTCAAGCCCAGTGGTGCCGTTAGACGTACCGTTTCGCTGCTTTGAGAGGTACCGCTTCGCTGCTCTGAACTAGGGCGTCGCTGCTCTAAATTCGCGCCGCTACTTTAACTAGCGCGCAGATGCTTTAAACTCGCGCTTCGCTGCCCTGACTGCGCTGCTGTGAACTACCGCTATTTCGGTTGATGCCAACGGCGTCGTCACTTAGCGGTTTACTGTACCGCAAGCACAAATTCTTTATGGCCACACAATACACTTAACTTACCTGCGCTTGAACCACAGTCGAAGCTTTAATTTTCCCTGGCTGGCTAGCTTGCTGAAAATTTGATGATTTTCCACGCTGGCAAATCTGCTGATTTACCCTGTTGAAATTGTGGCTGCTATTAAATTTTGTGTGCGCGCGCTGCTTTTCGCAAAAATGTTTGCTAAGGGCACTGCTTCTCTCCGTTGAAAAACTGCTATTGGACATGTGCTTGCTTTTTCACGCCAACTTTAGCGCACCGTAATGTCAGCGCTGCTCTGCCTCTGCCCAACCCGACTTTGCTGTCGCCGCCTAACTGTGCACACGCTTTGTCTCAAAATTTTAATTTATATGAAATTCCTAGAGTGGATTCGTATCTTACTCTGACACCAATTGTAGGAATGGCCTTCCCGTTTCTTCATCTTCTTGAACAGTTTATTACATAAAACGCACATATTTCAATTAAACAACTTAAGACTAGCAGAACATTGTTCTGCGCTTGATGGCGGCTGACAATGCAATGACCAGTCTGTTCGTATCGTTCTCTTCTCTATCGCCTTTCGTTTAATAGTTCGATAAGTTAGATTCCTCTATTCGTTATGTAGGACTGCATTTCTATGTTACTAACTCTAAGGGCCGTTTGCACCATGTCTAGTTAACGCTAACTGGAGGTACATCCTTCAGTTAAGCACGTTAACTGCTTTATCGATCACATGTTATATGATGGGTGTCGATAACGTCGATAAAGATGTTTAACTGGGAGTTAGAATTAACTAGACATGGTGCAAACGGCCCTAAATGGCCAATTAGTCCTAGCATCGTAAGTACTGTCCGTAAACTAATCCCACACATATATAAAAAATCATATCTAAACAATCCGAAGTATGGAAAATATACCTTATATAGCACCAATCTAAGTGATTTTTACTGCTGTGTGATCGGTATGTAAACCGTAACACAATTTAATGGGTTCAGCTTCCTACATAACATGTATATCGCAAAAGCTGGTATCTAAACAATCATTGGTGTAAGAGATAAAGCTTATACAGCGTAGATTTTGGCGATTTTCTCAGGATACATTGCATTATTACTTATATAATAGCTTACGAAATTTATCGGTTTTAGCTGTCTAAATAAAGGAGTTTTACAGTCAAACCACATATCTGAACAATCAGTAGTATGGGGGCAATAGGTTATACCGACCCGATCTTTGTTAATTTTACTGTAAAATTTTTGTTGATAATGAGTGAAAATAGTGCGAAATAGAATGTTTCTAGCTGCATAAATGGTGAAGTTATAACAAAATATCTCATATCTGAACAATTAGTTATATGGAGGCAATAGGTTATAGCGACCCGATCTTCGTCATTTTCACTGTAAGTATATTTTAGATAATGGGTGGAAATATTGCAAACTTTCATGTTCCTAGCTGCATAAATGGAGGAGTTATAACGAAAATTCTCATAACTGAACAATCAGTTGTATGGAACCTTTTTGTTAGAGTGACCCGATCTTTGTTATTTTGTCTGTAAGTAATCTGTTAATAATGAGTGAAAACCGTGCGAATTTTCGTGTTCCTAGCTCTATAAATGAAGAAGTTATGGCAAAAATTCTCATATCTGAACAATCAGTTGTATTGTGACTATAGGTCAAAGCGACCCGATCTTCGCCATTTTCGCTGAAAGTGTTCTTTTGGTAATGAGTGACAACGGTGCAAAATTTCATGTTCCTTAAATGGAGGAGTTAGAACGAAAAACCTAATATCTGAACAATCAGTTGTATGGGAGCTATAGGTTATAGTAACCCGATCCTTGTAATTTTCACTCTAAGTTTTTTGTTGGTAATAGATTGAATTATTGTAAAGTTTCATGTTCCTAGCTACATAAATGGAGAAGTTATAACGAAAAATCACATATCTGAACAATCAATTGTATGGGAGCTATATGTTATAGTGCTCCGTTTCTTCCGGTTCCGACAAATGATTAATACATTATCAAAATACACCCACGTACCAAATTTCATCCGGATATCTCAAAAACTGAGAGACTAGATTTCATACAAACAGACGGACAGACTGACAGATAGACATGGCTAAATCGACTCAGCTCGCCGTTCTGATCATTTAAGTATATCTCTCTCTATCTCTTCTTATTCTGGTACTTACAAATATGCAAATACAAGAGCATACGCAAAAGATCCTGAACAGCCCTAATATGTTTCCAGTGGGCAATGTTTTACGTCCAACACATGAGGAGATAGAAGATGTTCTAAAACATTTTAATTACAGTAATGATATAATAGAAAAAATATTGATTCAGTATAATAGATTTAATTTTGTAATGGAAAAGTATATGCAAGTAATACAATGCAATTTGGGCAGAAGTTCAAACTAATACGGATGCAGGTGGCAACAAATTGTTTTCCGATCTGGAGGAATTTGCACTTCATTTACTTTCACTACGTAGGTCTAATGCTGACCTGAAGCTTTATTCAGTCAGCTAAACTTGGTGAAAACAAAGCTACGCAATAGTATACACTCACATATAAGTAGTTATATTAACTTTTATGTAAATTTTTTTCCTGATGAACTTCGATCCCAGCTGTATTATTCGATTACTAATTTTAATTTCAAATAGTGTTTAAAATGAATCGCTTAATATTATATTAATTTAAACCCATTTAGTTTTTATTTTTTGTTTTATGGAATTTCGCTTTTTTTCTAGTGGGTTATTTATTATAAAAATCTGGATTTGTTTACTCGGAAATAGTTGGAAGCACTGGTTACTGTACACATATTTAATAAATTTAGTATGTGCAACCGATAAAAAATACCGGTGGTATGCTATAACGTTCTTAAAATCGGCCGTCTGTAGTTAAGGGTTAAAACGGTCATAAGGCCGCAGTCTCCAATATAACGGAAAATGATCGAAAAATAAAAAATGCAAAATATCGATCACATTCGACCGAAAAAATAAAAGTCCAAATTCAACGATTATTCTTGATCGAAAAAACAAAGATCAGGTGATAACGATTTTCAATGATCTAAAAATCAAAATCTTGATATCTAATGGCCATTTTCGGTCGCTGGAACTTCGGCTTCAACAAAACTTCAAACTAGCTCCCTACGTTTATATTTCTTTAGACAAACGCTTAATTCCAACCTCTTTAATTTTCAAGTATTTCCATTCCTTGGAATATTTTCTTGCAGACACTCCTCAGTACGTGCGCCTTCTAATATGTACTAATTAAATAGTAAATAGTTATAACTATCAGGAAAACAAGTTGACTGACATTCATATTAATACACTAGCAATAACTGTGAGTTCTTGCAAAGTAGGTCGCCGCAGTTCAATTCAATCCTGTTATTATTTGGGTCATCAACGTAGTAGACAAAACGAGATGGAATGGAGAATATTCTAACCTTAAGCTTGTGTACATACATGCATTCAAATGCATATACCCAGAGGGAAAATGTAATGTATGGCAATCGAAAAAATAATCTATAAAACAGCCGTTTTCACAATCGAAAATGCATTTATTCCGCACGGCAATGTCCTCAAAAAAGCAAGGTATTCAATCTTGCATTGGCGAGTAAACGAGAAATGTATGCGATTTAATTCACTGTACGACATTTTCCGTTTTTCCTGGGAAATTGATGAAACTAAGTTTTTCTGAAAGTGGGGATAGTATACATGATACAAATATTTAAAGGTAAAACCGCTCGATCAATTCGTCGGCCATCATTTATTTTTTGAAGTTTGTCTACTTTATAAAATTGAAATTATGAGACTTTTACTTATATGCAATTGCCACCACCTTGTATGGATGCGCCTTGGGTTGGTCCCATACAAGTTGAATACGCATGACAAATTTTTGACAATAAATTGTCGGCGTGCGTGAATATTAGGTTAACCTGTTTCTCAGTTTTTCCAGGTTGGCGATTTGAAGCTTATATATCGGTTTGAAGTTTGGGATCGCAGAGCAGCATTTAAAACAATTCAAATGTATTTAAATGCAAACATTTATACACCCAAAAGCCTGTGGAGGTTTTGCGGTCCGAGGTATCTGAATGTGCAATTTATTTTTGCCAAAAACGGCCACTGGGTGCGTTATTATGCAAAAAACTTGAAAGGATCATGAATAAAAAGTGCAAGAAATGTTTCTCAACAATGTCTTTGAACAATGTTTCTTCATTTTCTTTTTTTTGCACCAAAGCGCAGCCAACGGCCATTTTTGGTAAAAATGAATGGTAATAAAAATAAAATTATAGTTTAAAAAACTAAAACCTCCCTATTATAATTGCCATTCGTACTGGCATCAGGTATGTAACTTGAGAATAGAAATCGCTGCATTTAAATTGGTAATTTTGTTTAAATGCTGCTCTGCCACCACCAACTTTAGGGCCGGAAATTTTAAGCTTTTACTTGAAATTGGTTATTTTGCTTATTCAGGGTTTCCAAGCTTAATATTAACGACTAGAGATGTACCGGATAGAGATTTCTCCGGATAACTGGATACCGGATAGCATGTAAAAAATAAGAGCCGGATTCGGATATCGGTAGACTGCTGCCCTCAATACATTTCACAATATTGTTATATTCGATTTGTTGGTTCTGCAACATACTTATGACCAGATTATCTGATTTTTCGAGCTGAACTATCGAATACGTATTTAAGAATACAAAATTTCTCCTCTGAAATATAAAATAACGTCAAAGAAAAATTATCAACAACAATGAACGCCGCTAAGAAAAAGGGCGTGGTTGATGTATTTTCATTTCAAAATGTGATGAAAATCGAGCTATTACTATCGTGCCGCTTCCCGCATCGTCCCGTAATGCTTCGTTGTTGCAATATTTTGTGACCCACCTTCAAAACTCCTTTTTTCTGACATCAATAAATCTAAAAACTGGATACTTGTGTACTAGTTTGAAAATATAAATCAGTTAGCATGGAGAAACCAATTGAATCATATGAAAATAGCCGAACTCTAGTGAAACGATGGAGAAATGGAGAAATATTTACAGCTACCCCTTACACCTAGACAAGAAGATTTTTAATTTGGTGGATGCATAGCTGCAAAGAACCTCCAAATTTCTTTGCACTGGCAATGAAGTATCTCTGCGAACCACCTTTCTCAGTGAACTCAAAAAGAGAGTTTAGTGTATCGGGTAGCATTTAAGTTGAAATTAGGAATAGGTTGTTGACCGGTAATGCGAAAATGCTATACATTTTTAACTCCAATTACTAATTAGATACCATTAAATTTGGTAATAAAAATACAAATAAATACTGAGCGAGATTTTTAAAGTAAATCCTCTATAATCGAAATCCGGAAAGATTTTAGCCATTATCCGGATAACAGAAAAACGGCCGGATAAGCCGGATTCCGGATATTTACCGAAGAATAAAATTTCCATTAAGGTTAAATTAGTGGTGGCATAACCATATAAAACAGCTGTTCCAACTAGGGTTGCCAGATTTTTTATGCGCGAAATCAGTACGTTCGGCTTTTTCATGCTAAGAAAATCAGTACTTTTCAGTACATTTTTACTCAAAGCAAAATTATGAATGTAAGTATCAGATAATTCTTTAAAACGCCAGAGTAATCGTGTTTAACATTTTCGTATATAAATAAAACATTTTGGTATATAAATAAAATATAGTTCACAAAAAAATAAAAGTGTTATTCATTTCAACATGAGTATACACATCATTGTACACAGTATTTTATATTAGTGACATATTTGAATAGCAATAATGAGATTATTTCCATCTTCAGTGTTTAAATTGTCAAAGAATTCTAAATATTTCATTCTAAAATTACTTTTGATATGAAGTTCACTTTAAAAATTTTTCATTAGAAGCCGGTTTCTCTCTTTGCGCCAGGAAGCAAACTTTATACTTAAGATCCTCTCAGTTGATTCGTTTGAGTGTGGTATTGAAAAAAACAAAATTACATATTTATTTCAAACTGTGGAAAAGTACCACTATTTAAGGACTTACTCTGTAATTCCGCATGGCTTTCAACTACGCAAAAACTTTGAAATACTAAGAATTCGCTAAAAAAAAGTATCTCTAACTCTATGTCTTGTATGAAAAACTCTTTTATAATTGAGCGATTTACAACAGTGTCGTAAGTGTCGTATTGTTGTATTTCGTAAACTTCAAAAGCTTATTCAACAATTTTTATTGAGCTCGAGGCCGTTTTTTAATGAAAATTTATCGTGGAAAAGCAACAATAATTTGAAAAAATGGTAGAAGTGATAGCTATTTCGGAAATCACCACATTTCCTCATCAGACTTCTTTCAGTAGGCTTCGAACCGACGATCCCACTGACTCAGCCAGTTGCCTATGCACCGTGCTAACTACCCCTTGTAAATTATCGTTTGCTTTTTTCCACTATTTTCTTTTTTATGCCAACACAATCAAGCGCAGCTATTCCGCTGCAATTCACTTGATCATGTGGTTGTTGGTATTGTTG
>NW_023459567.1:25533-53778 GCF_013731165.1 Rhagoletis pomonella | reverse complement strand
ACCGGTAGGTCTATTGTGCCCCTAGCTCATCACAACACCTCAGCCAGCTCCAGAGTGTCTATAAACTTCATAATAGACACCGGGGACAGTGAGTGTATGTGTTCCTCTCTTGGCCAGACGTGCCCTATGCTCCTATACCTCCTGCGCGCAACGGCCTCACACTCCATAAGGTGTAGGGGAGTTTCTCTGGCCGCATCGCAGAAGCGACACAAGTCGCTGGACCAGACACCTAGTTTGTACAAGTGCCCTCTGAGCTTACAGTGGCCAGTCAAAAAAGTTATGTTATGTAAGTAATAAAATATCGTACATGCACATGCAAAACATATTTTTTATTTTACAGGAGAAGTAAAAAATCATTACTTATAAAAAGAATATCAAAAAAAAGGTAGAGCTTTTTGAAAAGTGGCATGTAACTCCGTTGTTTTTGGTTCTAGCACTTTAAAATATTTGTTGACGTTGTATTTTAATATATCCTACCCAAGACGAATTAATTATAAGGTGATAGCAGGAGTACAAAAACAAAAATTTACATGTATTTTGTTTTTGCTTTGGCGGCATAAACTGTCAAGATCTGTAAGAGTGTGTGTAGAAATTCAAACAAAATTTTTCAATTTGATATCAGAAGCCTTGCGGCGAAACACATACATGAAATCAGCTGAGCTAGTAACACTACCTTATATAAATTCGCCTTGATCCTACCAAAATATGTATTTTCGAAAATATGATGTGTTGGTTAGGGCCTTTGTGAATTAAGGCAACGATATATTGAATAAAAAAATATATATAACGATGCTTTTATAGTGAAAGTTCGGCGGCGCCAAGTTTGATGCTACATATTTTGCTATCTTATTCATTTTTTTATATATGTATAAACTTTAACAACAAAATTTTATAAAAATTATAGGGTTGCTGTAAAAAATTGTAGCTTTTTTTGAAATCAAGTGGTCCTACTGTGCCCCCTCATACCTCTTTTTTCTAAAATTTGCGGTTCGCATACTAAAATTTTCCCACCGACCTAACTTCTTAACGGGTTGTCAATCTCTTCTGACATTGAATTAATATCACGTTTAGATTTTAAGGGATTAAATACATTTATTTAATTTACAATATGTCTGTATTAAAAAAAGTTTTGTACAGTAAATAGTGAATTACTAAGAGAAATATATTTCAAGAACATAATTGAAAAGGTGGTTCCAAATCAATCGGCCCTATCGCGAATTTCACATGAACAAATATTCCCAAAAATTACAAAGCAAAAAAAAAATGTTTCCCAATTTGTTTTTGTTTTGCATGTTAAATTATGGGAACGATTTATTCACATGGAATTAACGATAGGGCTGAATAATATCTAGCGAAGCACTTTATAAGTGAATAAATACATAAGCATATTATTGCTCAACACATTTGTGCATCAAGCTGTTCAAAGAAAAGCTGGTCCAAAGGTTTATCACCCATAATGCGAAAGAAAAACAAATGGTCCAGACACTTAAGGCTAATGGACCTCAAAGCAGGCAGCCGAAGTAAAAGTTGGGCAAATCGACTATCGTCGCCAGGATGTTCAGTACGACAGTGTTCATCGAGGCAAGCATAGACCTGTTCCCTGCAAACTTCCACATCATTGCGCCCTTTCAAGCCGCGTATATCCGGATTAAACAATATAATAGCTTTTAAGCATGATAGTTCAGATCGATCAATATTAAGTCGTTTCATTTTAACGCTGAGCTCGGAAAGAATTCTATCAAATATAGTCGCAACACCAGCTTTTATTGCGCTATTACGGTGATAGGAAAAGTTATGATTAAGAAAAAGTTGTTGAGGTTGGCGTATGGGTGAACGACGTCCGAAATTTGAATCATGACCACCTGATGTAGCATAATCAGCATCTATGGAATCCATACTGCACCATGCCACATTTGCTATAAGAAGTTCGTTCCAGCCAGCTTTGAGTAAAAGTACTTGGTCATCTCGTTGCAATTCCGCAAAATGTGGCATCTTCCGAGCATATTCAACCATTTGATAAAGTTGTTTATTAACCATTTGGCAAAGATGTGACACAGCTCCTTTATAATCAGGTTGAACCATAGAATTCGGTCCAACTCGAAGGAATGGCATTGCGTTATCTCCACTAAGTTGTTCACTTTTTTGTTCTGCTTCAATTATTCTTTCTATCGTTAAATCTCTAACAGTGCTAGTTGGATTGAATTCATCGCCTGTACGAACATTCTGGGAGCGAGTTCCCCGTTGCCTTTCCTCTTGAACTGCTTCTCTTTTCATACCACAAGCCAGACATTTCTGGTATCGACAGTATTGACAGCGATTTCGTTGCCTTTTATCGATTATGCAGTTTCTGTCCTCACGACAAGCATAAGTTAAGTCCTTACGAACCGTACGTTTAAAGAATCCCTTGCATCCTTCACAACTGTAGACCCCATAATGCTTGCCACTTGCCCTATCCCCACATATGGAACACAAATGCTTCGATCCACTTAATGGATGATTTGGGGGATATTGTTGCTGTTGCATCTGATTCGTATTGTGACCTGAAACTGCTGCAACTCCTACTGTGTTTGTAATATTCATTGTCTGTAATCCGATAGCTCCGAAAGAAACGGGACTTGCTGACTTGGGAGAAAATCCTCTAGTGTTGTTTTCATTTAATATGGAAATGTCTGGCTTTATTTCCTGTGGCGACAACGGGCCCATACGAAAGTTTTGCTCTTGCTCGCCACCATCCATGGCCATGGACTTGGAAGCGCTTATGCCGTCGAATATATTTGTATGAAGAACGCCAAAAACAATTGACTAATAGCAAAACTTCCCGTCGTCAATTTATTTTCACACAAAATATTTTCGCTGTTACAAGAGATATTCACCACGCACTGCGTTCGAAATGTAATGTAATATTTTAAGTCGATGTATACATATACCAGTAGTGCGATTCCCATTTTTCTTGACAATATTCGTATCATTAGGCTATGTCTCCATTGCAAGATTTAATGAAGATTTAGCCCTCTGACGAGATTTAACGTTAAAACTTTCGAGATTTGTCATATAAAATTAAATCTCGAAAGGCAGTAGATTTAAGTTAAAACTTCGTTAAATCTTCAATAATATTGATCAATAAATATAATTTTTAAGGTGTGGCATCCACATATTCACATGCCATAAGTCAAATGACATTTGTATTTTCAATATACAGTTGCGGACATTGAAATCTAGCCGATTAAAAAAACATGCAATTTCGTATTCTTAGGGGTGTTTTTATATTTTGGTTAGTTTTAAAGCCAAATTATTAGTATTTACTTAACTTTTGTTTTAATAAATCAAGAATATACTCTTTTAAAAACTAAAAATTCAGAAAATATGTTTTATGATAATATAATGCAGAGTCTTCTTCGCTTCCCATAAATCTTTTACGCGCTACGACATAAAATTTAGAAAATTCAGAAAATGGTTCTGCTTCGATAACATTGCACAAAAAATCCTCTAGAACTCAATTCGACTCAAGAAATGCATTGGCCGTCATTTTTGCTAGCTAGGTCTTCATGATATACCAAAGGCCTACGTTTGAATTTTCGGCTTATGAAGAAGAGAGTTTATTTCACCCAAACCATTACCGAATTTTAAAAATTTTTCTTTCAGCAAATGTTATTTACCGTTTTGTGTGTATATCAATGTCCGCAACTGTATTTATAAAAACATACATAATCAAACTTCAAATATTTCAAAATGTGAACGTCAAACATATCTCGTTGTGGCAACGGAGACGGTTAAGATTTAGCAACTAGATTTATTAAATCTTAATACGTAGATCTTTTAATGGAGACATAGTATTAGTAGTCGTTAACTGCAATTCTCAAGCACGCTTTTAGCGAATATTGTCGGCAGCTTTGACAGTTGTCGAACGAAATTTGTCGATAACCTAGCTACGAATATTTTGTCGTTTAAAAGCCTGCGGATAAAATTGTTTTAAGTTTTTATTGAGAAAAATTAGGCCAAATTCATCGATAAGCAAACTATTATAATAAAAAATAACTAATAAATAAAAATTTATCACATATAGATGTGCTTTTTATTATTGTTTCTTTTATTTATTACACTGTGCAAGTTGAAACCATTATCAAAGGTTTTAAAAGTTGATCTCACTTAATTGGGGCATTGGGTCTGATTAGCTCCAGTTTTCGAGATAACGATACTTGAACATTTGCTTCAATTTTAACTTGTTTGTAAATAAATCAGTTTTAGTGTTGTTTCAATAAAATGTTTAACATGACTATTTTAGTGAAGGTTATATTAAAAAATAGTCATGTGAAAAAGTTTGGTAAAATGACTTTAACGGACTTTGTTGGAGTTATTTATAAAAAAAAACTTTAAATTTAAGGAAATTATCAAGTACCCTTACGTCGAAAACTAGAGCCAAAGCTGAATTTTTAGACGTGGAAAGCATAATGTCAAAATGATGTGTTTGTTGTAATTCATACTGTAATTGTGCGTATAATTTGTAATTTTTTACTTATATACCGCTTATACCCCCTTATTAAATTCGCCTTGCACGAGGCCGTTATTGCCAAATAAGCAGTTCAGCATCCTATGGTACTGCTCCGTAGTAGCTCCTGCTCTTCTTTTTTTCATATTGTATTCACAAACAACAATCCCGACACAATAATACGCGCAACAATAACAAGTTTCTTTTAAATATTGAGTATCAAACGTCAATATTGCCACATTTGGCTTTGTAATTAACGACAATCGTCGTAAACTTCTTTATCGACATGTCTAACGAATTCTGTCGTTAAGTGTGTTTTTGGGAATAGCCTATTCGCTACTGCAAGCTACAAACGTCGTTCATTATCAATAACGAATATCGGTCGTTAAGAAAAATGGGAATCGCACTACAGGAGCGGGAAAGCAATGGTTAATCAAGCCGGACCCAGTAAGAACCCTATCTGTTAACTAATGCGTTATATACGCCTAGTACTACAAAAAGTTTGTGTGAGATATTCAAAAACTTTCCATTATTTTACATAGGGCTCCTGGAGAAATCTAACGCATAATCGTTTCACGTGTGAGCTGTTTTCTCTTTCTTTTACATGGAATTCGCTATTATATTATCCTATATGTAATTGTCTCTTTTCAATCAAATATTATTATGCGATTAATAACGTGTTATATAATGCAAAGAATGGCATATGGATATCGCTAATATGCAAATGTGTTGGTTTTTATTGAAAATTTTTTAAGAGTATTGGAGAATGCGTTAGGTCGTTCTTGCTGGGGATTTGAATTTACATGATTCAATAACACAAGGTTGGATAACCTGGCAGTTGTCTCGCTCCCGCATTCTGCCTTAGCCTGTGTTGCTTTCTTTTTTGATTTATAGAAACTACTACTAAAAGACAAGGAGAAATATTGTCTTCGTATAAAAAGTTCAACAGGCAACACTGCCGTTAGTAGATTGTTTCGAGGAAATTGATTTTCTTATTGCGCAAATTCAAGTAAGCATGCCAAAAAAATCAAAAATAATGGAGCTATTTTGAATTGAAGAAATAATTTACATATTTCTTTGCAGAGTATCGGAGTTATTCAAAAACCTGCGTTTTACAGCAAGTGCAGCCGTTACCAATAAGTTTTGCGTGCTAGGATCTCTGTGTGTCCGTCCACGTTTGGCTGGTGCAGTCCACTGGGAATTACTGCTGCACCGATTTATTTGGTGAAGTGCAGCCATTACATACTTACAAGTAAGTATACCACCTCATAAAAGTGAAAGTGTAAATATCAATAAAGCTTTTATCTTGTGCAGGTCAGGATCACTTTGTGTGTCCGTCCACCAAATGTAAATCAATTTAAGATATTGAACATGTAATTTTTAAATGCAACAAATATAATAATTTTTTAAAAAGATTAATTTATATACATTGTATTAATTGAATCTTTACTAGTTGTATATTTCTTCATATTGCACACCGTCTTCAAAAGAGTCACAACTCAAAACAATACGTTTGTCAGAAAATGCGAAAAACTATTTCTTAGCACATGATAATCATATGGGCTAGGACGACTTTACCTTAGGTCTTTTTTACAAATTATAACAAAAATTTTATCCAGCTTTTGCTGAAAGGTAAATAAAAGCCCTGTGTACACTTTTAGCGCATAATCTCAAAAATGCCAAATTTAGAGTTGTGACTCTTTTGAAGACGGTGTGCAATATAGTCCCTTTGAATAAAGGATTTGTTTGAATTCCATTAATTTTATTTAATATATACTGGAGTTTTAATAAAACCATAGTTTATTTTGAATATTTGGGAATATTTGTCGGTAAGATTTTTCTTTCATTTTCATTTATTGCATTTTTAATATCTATATAGCATGTTTAATACACCATAAAAAAATTAATTCATTGTCTATTGTGTAGATCAATGGAATCTGCTTTAATATTTTAATTCAATATAATATACAAAAAACGCATTTTAGCACTACCAGACTACTTTTCCCACTACGTCTACGATTTGCAGGTTTTGCAGGACTTAGTCCAAAGTCGTTCCCGTACGCCAAAAATTCTGTATCTAGGAACACTTTAGTGCGAGTAACTGAGCAACTGTTCCCAGAATGATGTTTCAAGATTTAGTCCGGAGTTTTTCTTCTGGCAAATCATGAAAAGTGTCAAACGATAGGTAGAGTTGCATTTGTGTACAAAAACAGAATGCGGTGAAAGCAAATAACCTTACATTTGTTAAAAAATGGAAGTAAATAATGAAATATTCGAATATATATGCAATTATTATTAATTATATAGATTTTAAGTTATTTAGTGATCTTTCAGCCAAATCAGTCTTGTAATAATGACAAGTAAACAAACCAAATGACGTGTTTGCCGGAAAAAGTGCTTTTTGCGCTCCCGTACACTTCTGCATCTGTTCTCCTGTTACTCTCACTAGAGAGAGTAAAATTGTAGTTTGACATGTCCACAGGTTTTAGTCCGAAGTACTGGAACAAACTAAATATTTATCCAACCTTGTATTATTGAATCATGATCAGAGGTGGGCACTACCAAAACCAAGCGATAGCTAAAAGTGAGAATGTGTTAGTGTGCCTAATTCCCCAGTAGAAATCGGTTGTATGCATTCTTGAAGGATGCTTGCTATATGAGTAAATTAGTGTGAACAATTCATTCGTAGTCATGAATTTCCACGAATAAATTCAAATTCTAGCGAATTGCAAGCGAATGTACGTTGTCGTTGTTTTAAGTACATTTCTTGATTAATTTGAAGTGGAATTTTTGTAATATTTTCAGTCTTGTACAAAAATTTTAGTGAACGGACGTGTTGTGCGATACTATTTTCATCACAAACGAGCTTTTACAAGATATGCATTTGCATATGTAAGTGCTACTTGTTTGTATATCCCCGTATATTAAAATGTATCAGAAAAGTAGCATTTACATATGGGGATCTTGTAAGAATGCTTTAATACTGTTCCATTAATGCATTTTTGTATGTTTGAAACATTAATACAGCCATATGCATACAGCAGTAATACAAGTGTATGATTAAGGTACGCATACGCTCTGAGAAACCACATGTGTTAAATGGAAATGAAGGTTCATTTATACTGGCATGTATACGCAGCAGCAAGCTCATGCCACCAACAGCGATGTTGTATGCTTAAGATTTCTACTGGGTCATTTTGCATGCTGTCGCGTTCTCATCGTTACGCTCTTGCTTGTATACGTACACATGATGATTACGCTCTTTGACCATGTGCTCGTTCTCTGCCCATGCCTGATCATGATTTAAACCAGTGCCCGCCAAAAAGAGCAAAGTCTTAAAATGAGAATGCATTAGCTATGAAACAAAAAATGAGAATGTGTTGGTGGTAATGCACGGAAAAAAATTTCTGTGTTGTATTACTTATTATAAAAACTTTGGTATGTTTTTTTGCCGTTTAGATCTGAACAACATAGAAACATATAATGAAAGTTAACGGCGCTAAGAAAGAAGAAAGTTGGTAAAATTTTGTATGTATTGTACAAAATTATTATTTTTTTATAATTTAAGTGTGGATTTCTGAGCAAAAAATATAACGTGCTTCGAGCTCTCTGAACATTAAAAGAAAGTTTCGTTGATTTCAAGTAGAAATAAAATAAAAATATATATATCTAATATATATTTATTTTAAAATTAGGTAAAACTTGACATTTAAGAACAATTTAAAATAACGATTAAACCAAAAGATAAATAACAAAACATATTGTATGTTTTAATTGAGGAGTAGTCTGGTATTAAAAAAAATACATAATTCACAAAGTTCTTTTAATATGAAGAAAAGCACGACTTGGTACCATATTTATTAGAGCTCTTGATATTCGATTAATCGAATATTCGAATTATTCGAATATGATACTATTCGAATAGTGAAATTCGATTAGCAGTATTCGAATAATCGCTCACTGTCGATTATTCGAATAACCTGCTCGTAGTCAATTATTCGAATAATAACTGGTGCTCGATTATTCGAATGTTGAAATGTGTGTAGGAATAAGTATGTACACATTTAAATAAATTGAAATGTAGGAACATAAGTTTGTTTTGAGACAATTTTGTAATTATTCAGCAACAATATAAATGAACAGGTTAAAAAATCACATAAAATGCATTTTACCTTCTAAGAGGAATAATTAAGTTATTAAAATGGACACATATCTGTGAAGAAACGCTTATTATTATACAGGAATGTAAGAAGGCTAACATTTTGCGGTGACAAACAACTTCTACGTGGCGTGACAATATTCCCAGCAATTGAAAAAGTGCGTTCGGACTCTGCCGATGTAGCTGGTATGCACAAATATCTTGCGGTTAATTTGAAAAGTTCCGGATAAATAGCACGGTGATTTTTCCACCATGTTAGGGGATGAATGTTGTGGCCGATCTGAGGTTCAGCCAAATAAGAGTCGATTTGTGACATAAAATTATTTGTTGGGATTTCACCATCAAACAAAAAATCCAAGTCGGTATGTACTACGCTGTCTGTTTCTTGGTTAATGACATTGCTTACTTGAAGTTGGCTTCTGATAAAGTCATAAACCTTGTGTTTTGTTTGCGAATCTTCATCATTAAGGTTCTTATATCTGGGGTCTAAAAATTAGGAAATTATTGGAGCTGAAACTTTTTCTAAAACACAACCCATATTGAACCTTTCAAAAAGGGAATTATGTGCAGTTTCTTTGAATATATATTTATTTGCATCGTCTTCCGACGATGCGGCCATGTGGTTTTTAATAAGACGGTGTATTAAAGGTCGCACTAAAGACAATGTCACATTTTTGCCACCACATAGCACTGCAGTCGCTTTATCAAAAGGTTTCAAAATGTCAACCAAGTTCTGCATTTCACCCCACTCCTTCTCTTGCATTTCTAGCCTCAGCGCATCGCAAGTTTTTGTAACGGTTTTATCTGATAAAACTAGGCAGATTGCATTTCGATTCAAAAGCAGCCTCTCACACATGTAATATTTGGAGTTCCAACGTGTTTCGCAGCATTGTATGAGTCGATTTTCCTTTATCCCCAACTGTACTTGGCGGTTTACTAGTGCAGTTATGGCAATATTTGAGCGATGAAAATGTGCTGTTAAATTTCGTCCTTTTTTGCAAATTTTATCGTAATCAGGTACAGCTGCTAATGCGTCACAAGCTGCAAAAGGTGAGCGCTGCACTTGATGCTGTCCCCTATATTAAAAAGTTGTTGCGCTGCTGCATTCATGACTGATGCACTGTCGTGCGTTATCGCTTGCGTTTTGTCGGAAATGTTCCAATCGGCTAAAACTACTTCTATTGCGGATGCAATGTTTTCAGCATTTGGTCGGTCTATAAATACAAATTATTTAAACAATTGACATGTCTTAAAATTAAAACACAAATTATGCATGTATGTATGAGTGTATGTGTTTATTTTATATATCTACATACAAGGTAGTTATTTTAATAGATTTACCTTCTAGTTGCTCGTTACAAAGTGTAACTTTGCACAATTCACTATTTTTGTCAATATACTGGGCTTCGACTGATAAATAACAATCTTGAGTTCTTGATGTCCATTCGTCCACTGAAATTGATGCGCTTTCTACCTCCGCCAAATCGTTTGCAATTTTTTCTCTTACGTCATTATAAAACAATTGTAAGCGTGAGAGTATACTTTGTTGAGAGGGAACTTTGTATCCTGGTTCCAATAACTTCATAAAGTCGCGAAAGCCTTCAGAGGAAAGGAAGGAGATTGGTAACATGTTACTTGCGATTAGGCGTGCCACTCCACGAGATATCAATTCCTGACGTTCAAATGTGCAGTCATGAACGGTGTCGTGCTTTTTTCTCTTACGGCCACCCGAGGTGCTCGCCTGCGTTTCAACGCATTCACCACTTGTTGCATCGATATTCGTGTCCGGTGTTCTACATATGTGTAACAAGCTTGTGCTCTATATTTTACTTATAACTTATATTTTTCTTTATTTGTACTTACATGCCACCACCACGAATCGGTTCCTTCTTATGGACTTGTTTCAAGTGAGTGCTTAGCGAGGAAGTGGAGTAGTGGAAACTAAGGACTGCTCCACAAATGGAGCAAGTAACTTGCTTACCATCACTGCACTTCGTAAAAAAACTCCACACCCAACTTTGTTTTCTTGCACTCATGTTCACAAAAACACACAAAATTTATAAATTCTTTTTTTTTTTTTTGACAAATAACACTTATTACAACGATCGAATATTCGATTTTAAGAAGTTATTCGAATAATCGTAGCTTTGCGACTATTCGAATAATCGAAGAGAATCAACTATTCGAATAGTAACATTCGATTTCCAATCGTACAAACAATTGCCATTCGAACGTTCGAATATTCGAATAATCGAATTATTCGAACAATTTCAAGAGCTCTAATATTTATACCTATTTTTAGGGGTGTATGTACGAAAAATTGTGTTATAAAATTTTTGAATGAATATTTATTCATTCTGCTCAGTGTACCTACTTTATTCAACAATAAAGCCCTGTATGCAGCTCTCAAGAAAACGGTCAAGAAAAAATTGCCATTATTTCGCGTGTGTGTCCAAGGAATTTTGACATTTTTGATACCTCACAGCCTGTCGCCTCACTCTTTCTTCAAGAAATAATGGAACGGGCACATATTTCTGTTGCAAACCTGGGTTGCCTTGTGCTCTTTTTTCACAAAAAACTTTAGAAAACCGTAGTAGAAAGCGTAGGAAATTTCTTAAGAACTGCGTACTGCCTTAAGGAAATTTGGCTCAAGTAAATTTCTTAGCCATTTCTTGTACGTCATTTTATATGGAGTTTTTGCTTTTCTTGAGAGCTGCATACAGGCCTTAATGCGTCATCAACCTGCTTCGCCTATTGTTTGCATGCAACTAAATAAAATTTGTTGCTCTTCTACTCTTTCTTTTGACGTTCGGATAGTGTACGTGTAAGAAACCGATTGTGTACATGTGAAAGGCCAATATAGTTCGTTTCCCAGGAAAGTGTTTGGCGGGCACTGATTTAAACCCAGTAACTTATTACAATTATTTACGAACGCACTTTGAACACCGAGTCACTCAAGTGGTGAATTTTTCCTTCTTTGTAGTTAGATACTTTGTATGTAGGTGTGTACCAGCGTTGCCGCTTTGAAAATTTTTTACCAAAATTGGCATTTTTTTTTTTATTTATATTTGGTAATTTGGTAACATAATTCTCAATTTGGCAACTTTTTCCATTCGGTCCTACACGTAATATAGGTCAAAAGAATTTCTGATTTTACATTACGAAGTGAGTCGTAAGCGTTTCCTTTTATAGATATATCTGCCAAGTAATCCGGAAAGTTTCGCAAGTCTAAAAGTTCTTCGGCGTTCCTTGGTTACTAGGGTTGTGTGATCTCTAACAAACTGCTTGAAAGTGGCTATTGTCATATCTACCTTGTCCTTTTCCAGACGGTAGTGGATGGTCGTACTTTTCCTTATCAGTTCGTCAGCTTTGCAATTGCCATCAATATTTCGGTGTAACTCGGCAACCATATGAGTAGAATTCTATGTAAATGGTTATGTTCGTTCAAAAAAATTCCGGAATTCAGTACGCAACCTAACTTTGGCATAAGTGCAGAATACGGCCCGTTAAGCTAGAAAAAAAAACGAAAAGTGGCCGTGGTCCGCCCTTTTTTTCTGATTCTAATGTTATACAAAATGTTTTGGGATGGTAAACTTATGTTGCAGGTGCTATGGAGTGGCAAAGGGGTAATTTTCGAAAAACGGGACTTATTCTGCACTTGTTCCCTTAACTTTATGTGTGAGTCGAAAGCTTTCACGACTGCAGTGAATTTTGCGATATTTTCGACTTGTTAACATATGTTTGTATGTTTATTGGTCATAACTGGAGAAATGTTGATTTTAAAGTGCTGCAAAATTTTAGGTTTACGGCCTCATGAAAAAGTGGCATGGTGCCAAGTCGTAGGATCTCAGTGGTATTCCCTCTACGGAACATTATGCGCCTAATAGCGTGTGGCTTTGTGGCCTGAGCTTTTTTCACGGATGGGGATGTACAGCGTGGCGACGATTAACTGTTACCCAGTTTTTTTTTTGAGAAATAAAAGGGTAATCTATAGTTTTTGCGAAAACAGTATTTTATTATTAATGTTCCACAGATTTTACTTTGGTTGTATTAATTACTTATTAAATTTTAATCCTTATTTACAATTGCCGCCAGTGTAAACTTTGAGAGAAAAGTTCATTTGGCACGCAGGCCTTCATCAGTTAAATTATTCCATATCTTCTGTAACCATAGGCAAATTTTTTCCGTTTTGAGTCCCTTATACTTCCCATTTTGTTCAACATAAGGTCTCATACTCAAAAATCGAATAGACTCAGAACTGGTGACTAGGACGGGCATTCATTCGACCAACCTTATAGTTTTTTTCTTTTTTGTATTTTTTTATACAAAGCCTAAGAAAAAATACACCTGAAAAAGACTTGCGTGCCAAATGAACTTTTCTCTCAAAGTTTAAACTGCTGGCAAATGTAAATAGGGATAAACATGTAATAACTAATTAATACAACTAAAGTAAAATCTGTGGAAAATTAACAATAAAATACTTTTTTTTTGCAAAATCTCTAAAGGAGCCTTTTAGTTCTCAAAAAAGACCGGGGTAACAGTTATTCGTAGCCACGCTTTATATCCAACTGCAAAGCATACCATTACGAGCCATAATACAGTACCATGTTCTTAAAACAATGCGAAGTCGACAAATTTATTTCTTCGGCCATACTCAGGTTTGAAATCCCCACCAAGCGTTTATGTTGCTGGTTGCATGAAAAGCTTGGTATCTTTGGATATATGCACATAGGCTGCATTTCTTTATTCATTCTGAACGTTTGGAATAAACTTTTTTGTTTATTTATTCTTTAGAACGTTCCTGATGATATGTTGACGTATATTTCAAACGCATTCTGTTTATTCCGGCTGTGAAGTGGGATTATCCGGAATGCATAAAGAAACGCAGCCATAAATTAAGTTTGGTAAAATCTTGTTGAATTTGGTCATTTTTTTCTGGTGATTTTGGAGAAAAATCAGAAAAAGTTGTGGCAACACTGGTGTGTATGGGTACATTTATAAATTAACCTAGGTATATGTTTACATTCCAAACACTAACAAATGCTGATTATCAACAAGCATTACTAAGAAATACAACATACTTACAGTGGTTTAATTAGCAGATTTTTTGAGACCTACTATCAATTATAATTATACAATTAATATGGCTTCGGCTCGTATACAACACGTACTTCTCACTGCACTTACAACGTATGTTAATACAGCAGAATTGTATACAAAACTATGAATTCAGCCGGCTTCCTTTGAGTAAAAGGGACAGCACATATTTTTCTCATTGTACTGGCCGTGTTCACCTGCTTGCAGAAGAAAGTTATGCGAGCTACACATTGTCCATCAAGTTTGTCAGTCAATAATGTATCAGTTTTGAGGAGCGGTCAAACTATCAGGCATGTATGTTGGATTTGGTTCAAGTTGTTCAATTTCTTTATGCTAAAGTATATAAATATCACAAAAATATGACAAATCCATAATACAACAAGTAATTTTTAAGCAAAAAACAAAAACGACTTCTCATATAAAAATTTAATATTATCGTTAATTTCTTCACGAATTATCGGTACCCTTGAGGTACCACCTTTCCGATGAAATAAGAATTATCGAAATCGGTTAACGTCGTCCAAAGTTATGCGGTAACATACACAAAAAAAATACATTCAACAATTTGTATTGAGCTTGAGGCCGTTTTTAATGAAAAGCCAGTTGCCTACGCACTGTGCTAAGTCCGCCTTAATACTTGTTGCTTTTTTCCACTTTTTCATTTGTTAAGCCAACTACATACAAGCGCAGCTATTCCAGAACTATTTAAACTTGATCATGTGGTTGTTGGTTTTGTTGATTTTTGTTAATAATTCTATTTTTAAAATGTTTAACTTTTAGGTGTGCTCGTCCTTAAAGTTCTGAACACATTGAAAACGACGACCTACGACCACAGCTTCCAATTTGCCATCTTCATTATCCAAACGCTTTGTCGATGGCGACATGATTTCGTTGAACGCGGCAGCGACTTCATGAATTTGTATGAGTTTGACATAAAAGAAGAGGAAGAACCTTATCTGTCGCCAGAAAAATAGAAATAGATCTAATCTGGCTACAACTACAGCCGTCGCGTAGCCCGGTCGTCGCCAAAATAATTATCTACATAAGAGTAGTAATTTGACAGCTGTGGTTGTAGCTTGTCGTATTCATTGTGTTCGGGCTATAAGTTATTTGTTTTTGTTATTTATGGCCATGAACGAAAGACACAAGATCACGTAAGAACAAGAGAGTGAAAAAGTCGATTTTTTTAGCGGGTTCAACGCCATCTTGTTTCACTGGAAAACGAGCGAAAAGTAAACAAAGCAAAGAAAACAACGAAAACCAAAATTAGCCAAAATTATTGTCAGCCACTTTAAGCGCACAATTTAGGTAAAATGATGCAATAAAATGCTTGAAAATTTGTTGTCATGTTGAATTAACTCTTCTTTACTTAAATAAAAGTGTAAAATAGTGGTGCTTGTGATGTAAACAAATGCTCAGCTGACGAACCCGCTTTCGCAAACTTTTTTCTCAAAACCAGTTACAAATACAACGTCGCGTTCTTACGTGATCTTGTATTTTTGGTTCATGATTTATGGCTCGACCATCGATAGTTTTCCAGCTCTAGCCCCAAACTGATCCATGAACCAAGAATGATAGAATACAAGATTGCGCCGTCCTGGGCGTTGACATTTGTGTACCACAAGTAAACAAAGAATAGAGCGAAAAGAAGAACGAGTTGAAACTGCCAAAGCAGTTCACTTTACAGCGAAAAACGTGTTTTAATTTTGCTAAATGCGAAAATATTGCATTTTTCACCTAATCTATTAGAGAACAGTGAACATTTTAGATGCACTCCATTGCTTTGCAATTGAGGCTGCTTCGGCAAACGTTTTAATGCACTCAATTGCTTTGCAATTAAGGCTGTATCAGAAACTCCTTGATACATTCATACGGCCACTCGTTGGCCGCTCCAAAAAATCCAACCGCTATCCAATCAACAATGATAATTTGTTGCACAGAGGACTCGTCTGTCCGAGTCGATCTTTATTTTTATAATAATAATAAGCAAATTATAATTTTAATCTTATGCCTGCCAATGTGCAGCGCTACGAAACAGAGAAACGACAGAACCACAAAAAACTAAAGAAACAAGTGATGCCACTGAATACGAAAAATATATACATGTAATTAAATCAGTGATGGGACATGATGGCTTATACATCCTGCCCGGCTAAACCGTCACGGTTCAGGATCTCTTCGTTGGGACCAGTTAGCCGGCAAAGCTTTTGAACCGGTCGCTGACATCGATGCTTTACATAGAGACCTTCGTCTGTCCTCTTATCGCTGTTGTACTCGACGGTTACGACGCGCACTAGGCCATCGTCGCCAGGATGTACATCGATGACTCGTGCCATACGACAGTGAGCTGGTGGAAGATTCTCGTTGAGGATAAGTACTACGTCGCCGCGTTGAAGATTGGGATGAGGACGTACCCATTTACCACGTGCCTGAAGCGAAGTAAGGTAGTTTTGCTGCCATCGCTTCCAAAAATGTTCATACATGCGCTGCAGCCGCTGCCAATACTTGAGACTATTCTCAGGAACATCAGGCACTGCCGGCTCGGGGCGAGAAACAAGCGGTCGTCCAATGAGGAACTCTCCAGGAGTAAGTGCGAGACCACCTTCGGGATCATCGTGAAGAGCCACCAGTGGGCGGGAATTAAAACACGCTTCTATCCGAGTTAGTAGAGTGCTTAGTTCGATAAATCTCAATGTTTGACGACCAATCGTCCGGTACAGGTGTATCTTCGCAGATCTCACAGCGGCCTCCCAGAGTCCACCATGATGCGGAGCTGCAGGAGCGATGAATCTCCACTTCGTACCTACAGCGGCTACATGTTGTTTCGCTTGCGTGTTCGACCATTCCGCCAAGTCAAGCTGCAGCTGTTTATTGGCTCCAACAAATTGCGTACCATTATCGCTGTAAAGTATGGCGCAAATACCTCGTCGGCTTGTAAAGCGGTCGTATACGTCAATAAATGCCCTGGTTGTCAAATTCTCAGCCAGCTCTATATGCACGGCCTTGGAGGCCATGCAGACAAAAATCGCACCATAAGTCTTGGTCAAAACGTTCGACCTCTTACCACCCAATCGCACATTAATTGGGCCGCAGTAATCGAGGCCTGTGTGAGTGAACGGTGGTGCAACCAATACCCTCGATCTCGAGAGCGATGCCATCTGTTGTTGTTGGGTGATTCGCTGATGACGGCGGCATACAACACATCGATGGACAAACGTCTTGGCCAATGCGCGCATGTGTACGATCCAGAAACGTTGGCGCAAATACTGCATCATCCCTTGAATGCCACCATGAATACACTTCTCATGGGCATCGGCGATAAGCAGCCATGATAGTGCTCCATCCTTCGCTAGAATAATCGGGTGCCGTTGATTAAATGACAACTCTGCTCTCTGTAAGTGACCACCGACTCGAAGTATCTGTTTTTCGTCCAAGAAGGGATTCAGGGACACTAGCTTACTTGTGGAACTTATGCTGGAATGAGATCTGAGCGAATTAATATCTGATAGGTACACATTACCTTGTGACTGTCGAATGTGAAGCTCAAGGGCCCATGCCCTCTCCTCTGTGGTCAGCGGATCACCTCGGTGACCTCGGAATGCAGGTAAGATTCGTCGTAGACGTGCCGTAGTGTCAAGCAGTCTATTCAGACGGCTAAACTTCTCCACCAAAGGAATTCGCCTGCCACCGAATGCCGTGTGCAATAACCCACATGTCGCAGCGGTCACCAAGCTGCGAGGGGGGCGGCTCTCCAACGTTGCTGTCTGTTGTTCTTCGTCAGTCAAAGCAGGCAACTCGGTGATACGATTGAAGCAAGTGTTGGTGGACCAGTCCACCAGAGTAGATGATCTTCAAGCGCTGTTGGTGGAATGCCACGACTGGCGCATTTTGCTGGGTTGTGTTCACTTCGGATGTGTCGCCAATACTTCACTTCAGAATGAGTTTGTATGAATGCCACACGTTTGGCTACATACGGCTTCAATACGGTCGGTGCTTTCTGGATCCAGTGGAGGACAATGGTCGAATCACTCCAATACATACAATCTGCGCTGTCCAGTCGCAAGGCGTGACGAATCTCTTCCATCGTCATAACGAGTAGTTGTGCTGCACTGAGTTCCATTCGTGGAATTGTAGTACCCTTACTGGGTCCTACCCTTGTTTTGGCCGCAACCAGGGATACGCGAACCGCACCCTCTGGATCTTCGATGCGCACATAGACGACCGCAGCGTAAGCTTTGCTGCTGGCGTCACAGAAGCCGTGCAAGTTTACCGTGGACGTCTTGGTCATGCCCAGCCAACGCAAGACCTGAATACTGGAAAGCTGGTACAACCCATTCCGAAATGTTAACCATTAATCTCGTAAATAGCCTGGTAATGCTGTATCCCATGGCAGCTCTGCCTTCCAAAGCATCTGAATAAAAATCTTGGCCCATACGATCACCGGCGACAATAATCCCGATGTGTCGTATAATCGTGCGACATCGCTAAGTACGTTGCGTTTAGTAGGAATTGCATCGAGGTCCGGCAACCGTACTTTGTAAAATAAAGTGTCATTATTAGGGTTCCAGTGCAAGCCCAGTACAGTGGTATCAGAATTACTCGGAAACGACTCGGTGGTGGCAACTGATGCATCCACAAGAGCCGTCAAGGTCAGCGCGCAATTGGAGTTCCACTTACTCAAAACGAAATGGCCTTGGCGCAGGATCTTGCCGACATTACGAGCACGCTCGATTGCCTCTGTAGTAGTATCTACACTATCCAAGTAATCATCGACGTAAAAGTTTGAGAGGATGCTCTCCTTGGCCTCAGCTGCCCGGTTAACATTGTGGATAACTGAAAAGTTATCACTGGCGCACTGTTGCAATGTGCGAATAGCGTTGTACGGTCCACAAGCCATACCGCCAGAGAATCTGCTGCCATTTGCGATGCCTTTTATCCACCTCGACCCGACGGAACATCTTCTCCACGTCCGCCTTAATGGCAACTTGAATCCGTCGAAATCTGTGGAGGATTTGGACGAGATTGTCCTCCAATTGGGGACCAACCAGTTGCGTGTCGTTCAATGATATGCCATTGCTCGATTTTGCCGAGGCATTAAACACCGCGCGGAATTTCGCGCGAATGAAAGAATTGACGAAGGGCACCACTATGGGAATTTCCAAGTACCGGAGCATTGAATCGGAATAAAATTTGTACGACATATCAACCATCGGGATTCCTCGAAAACGTGTCCATGAATATTTGCTCGCAGTCCTCCACATAGCTGCCTTCAGGTGGTTCTTCCGCATCCCAAAATTTTCGAAGAAGCTCATCAAGATCATGGTCTTTCAATTTGGTACTTAAGGACTGAGGCTTGGATTCGTGCGATTGGGCATTAGTCGGGCCCAACACAATCCACCCGAGTCGAGTACGCAATGCACATGGTTTATCACAGCCTCCTGATACCACTCCATCTTGGAGGATGGTGCTCCAAATATCAGCACCGATAAGCAAATCGATGCACCCCGGTAAACCAAATGTAGGGTCAGCCAGTTGTAGACCACTTAAGTACTCATAGGCGGCTTTGTTTACAGGAATCGCTGGTGTCGATGAAGTGGTCGAATTCAAAATGTAAGCGTTGAAACTAATGTCGACCCCTTCACCAATCCTCGAACGCAGGTTAAGGGTGGTAATGGCCTTAGTGTACGTTGAGTTTTGGCCGACGCCTTCAATAGTCATGACACAGCGTCTTCTACGAAGATTCAAACGATGAAACATAGATTCTGATAAAAAGCTCACCTGAGATCCCATATCACACAAAGCTCTGCATTTATGTAGGTTGCCCTGATGATCAGCGAGCAAAACCTGCGCAGTGGCCAACAACACGACGTGATCACCATGAACCAAGAAAGACTGAACTACATTTGACTGTTGTTCACCGCGTGGGAAGACCTGAGGCTGCGATACTGTAGGTTCTGGCTTTGAATTCGTTGAATCCATTTGGTGGGAACCGGTGGCCATGCTAGTACCCGAACCAACAGTCGGACTGCGACAAAGAAGTGTATGATGTTTTTGGCGGCAAACCGTACAAACTCCCGCTGAACAATCACGCGTAACATGGCCGTCACGTAGACAGTTGAAGCAAAGGCAAACGTTTAACGGTCTCCCAACGAGCCGTTACTGCAAGATTCCGCCAGCGATGACATTTGGCAAGAAGATGGTTCTCCGAACAATGTGGACAACTTGAAGTATTCGCACCATTCGCTTGTGCAGACGCTAGGTGTGCTCTAGCCCCACGTTGTGCCGTATGCCGTGAAGAGGTGATCACACCATGCGACACAGACGATGCAGCCGGCATATTCATCGCGCGACGCTCGATGAAACTCAATAACTCTTCCAATCGGGGAATATCGTTGTCTTTGAGGCTCATGCCCCAATCATTTCTTGCTGCTACCGGCAGCTTTGGCAGCAATATTGGAATCGCAAGTGCATCCCATTGTGTTACCGGCAACCCCATGACAGATAATGCACGAAAGCTGTTACGTACACAGTCGATGATATCACGGAGCACCTTCTGTGTGTCCCGTGCCAGTTGGCAAAGCTAGTATACGTTGCACATGGGTTTGTGACAGCAGATAGGGGTTGTCATAGCGACGCTTCAGTTCCGCCCAAACCTCTTCATATCCTCCAGTATGCAACCCAGTGACCATTGGGACACTTTCAGGCTTGACGTACTGCCGCAATTTACTAAGCTTGTATGTTAGCTCGAGATCTGTCCGTTGGTGGACCATTGTCTCGAACATGTCTTTAAACACAAGCCAGTTCTCCACCTGACCATCGAAGGGTGGTATGGAAACAGGATCTAGCCGCAAATCCGCTGCTTGGGTCAGCACGAAGTCATGCTCAACAGGAGTGCATTGCAATAGCAAGCGACGTAATTTAATGCAAACCTTGTTGAATTGCTCTTCCGTGCTAGCGTACAGTGTCCGACTAAGTCCAAATGATGTTCAACGAAACGATCCCAGTACTGTGCTCTATTTCGACCTGGTCTGGACTGTAGTCCTCTGTATGAACCATATTAAAAATCCGCGTAATCGATGACTTCGCGGAAGTACGTAAATTCAAAGACGTCATCCCGCAATATATATTGTACAGTTTTCCCAAGAAAATGATATCTGCCTAATCACGCCACAAAGCAAACGTTGATTAGCGGCTTATCGAACAGTTAATTCTAAACGGCTCACGAGTTGTTGTTGTGCCACCTCGAAGCGACTACAAATCACCGCTATTGCCGCACTTCTGGCAAAGTCTCAGTACTCCGTTATACGAACTAAATATGTGGAGCCCTTGCCGGTAACTCCAGCTGCACTGCCAATCCAAGCGAGACTTCCTCGATCGCTTGTTCGCGAATGCACCTCAAAATTGTTCCTCACAGGAGGCACCAAAAATGTATCAGAAACTCCTTGATACATTCAGACGTCCACTCGTTGGCCGCTCCAAAAAATCCAACCGCTATCAAATCAACAATGATAATTTATTGCACAGAGGACTCGTCTGTCCGAGTCGATCTTTATTTGTATAATAATAATAAGCAAATTACAATTTTAATCTTATGCCTGCCAATGTGCAGCGCTACGAAACAGAGAAACGACAGAACCACAAAAAACTAAAGAAACAAGTGATGCCACTGAATACGAAAAATATATACATGTAATTAAATCAGTGATGGGACATTATGGCTTATACACATGTAATTAAATCAGTGATGGGACATGATGTCTTATACAAAGGCTGTTGCAGAAAACTGCAGCAGCATCTCTGTGGGATTGATTAGCTAACTTGCAAATGGAGGCTGCGTGTAGCAGAAACAAAATCATTGTGAGGAAATGCTGTTAATATAATAATAGAGAAACATTTCGGGAACGGCATTGTCGTGCCCTATGTACACAAAATGCAGCGATTCGTCCGCGCGACACTTGCACCTACGCTTCTTGCATCTTGGGGGCTGTCGCAATTTAACACACAGCACTTCATTGTATTAGTTTTTACGCTGTCTTCAACTCAAAAATCACTCACAAATTGCAAATTAACACAATTTAAACTGATTTTTCACTTATAATTCAAATTTCTCTTTCGCTGATTTGTAAACAAAGGTTTATTTACAAGTTACCACAACTGTCAAAATTAGGGTTGCCAGACGTACTGCTTTTGGGAGTAAACGTACTCCTTTTTATTGCAATGTACTCCCATGTACTCCCAAAAAAATATCTGGAAATGTACTCCTTTATAATAATAATATATAATAACTGTTGCACAGTTTTGTTTGAAAAATAAAATTGGCCTTTATAGATTTTGCGAAAAAAGTAGTTTATTGTTAATTATCCACAGATTTTACTTCAATTTTATTAATTTGTTTTTAAATTTTCACCTTCATTTGGGTTTACCGGCGATAAACACTTTGAGAGAGAAGCGCAAGTAAAAAAAGTCGTTATTGTATAGTTTTTAGATTTAACCCTCATTTGGGTTTACCAGGGGGTTTGGGAGAAAAGCGGCACGCAAGTCTTCGTCGGTTACTTTATTACATATCTTCTGTAAATATAGGCTAATTTCCTCCCACTTTTCGGCCGCGCTTAGGGATTATAACCCTTACTAAGTAGAAGATGGGCAGGCACCTCTTTTGTTATCAAGGGTATATAAAATGTCCCGTGCAAATCAATATTCAACCTTTTTCAAACGAAAAAGCGCAAGTGAAAATTGTGACTTTTGGTCATTTTTCTAAGGGGTCCCTAGTAGGGCTGCCAGACGTCCCGGTTTTCCCGGACATGTCCCGGTTTTAGACTATTTGTCCCGGAGTCTCGGTCCAACCTTAAAATGTCCCGGGTTTCGTTTAAGTGTCGCGGTTTTCGATTTGATTGCGCAAATTTTGAATAAAAATTACTACACTGAGAGAAACAACGCATTGTAATATTAAGAAAAATTTTATGAATTTACTGGGGGAAATAACGCATAGTAAACATGAATATTTTTTATTTGAATATCGTTTTAAAATGTTCGTATTTAAAAACAATACTTTCATACCACGAACACGTGGTGTTGAATCAAACTGAGCATTTGAATGCACATTTACATGTCTGGCTGTAGCTGAGTGCACGAAGATGCTTGCCACAACTTGCTAATTTCCAGAGCGTCAGGGTTCAAATACCAGTACAGGCAGCATGGAATTCAAATATTTTTTTTTTTTAACTTAATTATGAAAAAGCATCCTTTAAGTGCAAAGCGCTTCATTTTAATATTGGCGTATTTGAATTGAATATTTCTATACTAAATACTAAAATTTGTATACTTAAATTTATTACGAGTTGGGTTGGTGCCCTTTCATATGCGATTTTTTTTTTTTTAATTTAGCACGTTTTGCACAAGCAATAGTTGATGATTAATATAATATGTACCTAAATACATTAAAATGACATGCACAGAGTTTTACAATTATATTAAGCAAAAGCCAGAAGTTTTGAAACAAGTTCACAGCAACGAAACAAATTACTGATATTTTAATGTTACCTTGTATTTAATTTTGTTTCTTTCGTGAAACCTAAATCACTTATAAGTACCGCGCCGTTCAAAATTATTGGCTCGGAGACTCTTTCATCAGATCACAATTTCTAATCAGATCTTTTAGAAAAATTTTGAAAATGTAGCTGTTGAGCCAATTAGTAAAGTGCAAGTCTGAAGTTACCAGAAAATTTCGTTGATTTTTTGCAATTATTTATTTTTTGCTAACAGTGTCTTCCACATACCAAAAAATGTCGAACATAAGTAGTTTGTATGGAAGAAACTCTCAGTAAAGACAATACCAAAAATCAACTAAATTTTTATGGGCTGCAAAACTTCATTTTCAACATTTTTATAAAAAAGTCTGAATAGAAAGTTGCGAATTTGTATGCAAATTTATTGTATTTTCCCGAGTTTTGCACAAAGTTTAGAAATTTTTGTTTATGTTTTGTGATGTATTTAGTATAAACTGTATTTTTATAAGGAACAAAAAAGGTACATGCATTGTGAAAAATTCTCTGTGCTTTAGCTGTGATAAATTGTTTTGTTTTGCTGGTGTACGTTGTAATGATCTCATGATCTCATTTTTTTATGTTTTTTTTTTGTTTGTCAAAATAAAATTTTACTACATACTTTCGTACGTAATTTTTGTCGAAACGAAAGGGAAGGGAGCGAGAGGCCTTTCCCACCCTTAAGTGTCCCGTTTTGGCAACAGATATCTCTGCCCCAGTCCCTAGGGAGCGATAGGGGCCCTAGGTGGTCGGGAGTAACATTTTTGTCAATGGCGGTTCATGCCTACGGCTGCCAGACGTCCCGGTTTTCCCGGACATGTCCCGGTTTTAGACTATTTGTCCCGGTGTCCCGGTCCAACCTTAAAATGTCCCGGGTTTCGTTTTAGTGCCCCGGTTTTTGATTTGATTGCACAAACTTGAATAAAAGTTCAAAAATCACTACACTAAGAAAAAAAATTGTAATATTCAGAAAAATGTTATGAATTCACTGAGGGAAATAACGCATGGTAAACATGAATACTTTCTATTTGATTATCGTTTAAAAATGTTCGTATTTAAAAATAATACTTTCATAACACGCACGCGTGGTGTTGATTCAAACTCAGCATTTAAATGGACATTTACATGTCTAGCTGTAGCTGAGTGCGCGAAGATGCTTGCCACAATTTGCTAATTTCCAGAGGGTCAAGGTTCAATTCCCATTACAACCAGCATGGAATTTAAATATTTTTTAACTTAATTATGAAAAAGCAATCGGTAATTGCAAATCGCTTCATTTTAATATGGGCGTATTTGAATTGAATATTTCTATACATACTAAAATTTGTATACTTAAATGTATTACGAGTTGGGTTGGTGCTCTTTCATATGCGTATTTTTTTAATGTAGCACGCTTTTTTAATTCTAAACTTCTTTTTCTCAGTGCCCCGGTTTAATTTGTGAAATAGTTACATTTAGAGATAGTTGAACTTTACACAAGCATCAGTTGATGATTAGTATATGTACCTAAATACGTTCAAAATGACGTGCACAGAGTTTTACAATTATATTAAGGAAAAGACAGAAGTTTTGAAACAAGTTCACAGCAACGAAAAATATGACTGATATTTTAATGTTATCTTGTACTTACATTTTTTTCTTTCATGAAACCTAGACTTATAAGTACGTACAGTGTCGTACAAAATTATTGGCTCGGAGGTCTTTTAGAAAAATTTTGAAAATGTAGCTTTTGAGCCTCTCTGAGAAACTCTCAGTAAAAACAATACCAAAAATCACTAAAATTTAATGGGCCGGAAAACTTCATTTTAAACATTTTTATAAAAAGTCTGATTAGAATGTTGCTAATTTGTATGCAAATTTATTGAATTTTCCCGAGTTTAGCACAAAGTTTAAGAGGCCCTCTCTAAAGTGCCCCGGTTTGGGCAACAGAGATATCTGGCAGCCCTATTCATGCCCTCTCCAAAAAGGTCGGAAAAGGTGCCACGTCACCACCCCTATTGGAAAGCCAACCCGTATAGTTATTTAATTTTCACATTTATTGTTGCTTTGAAAAAGAATTCTAAGATATCTTTGTTTGTTTGTACCTAATTAATGGTAATTTGTAACAATAAATTGCACAAAAGATTAAAAAAAGAAATTGTTCTCCTTTCTTATGTCATTTACTGCTTTTTTCTATCGAAAATATAAATGTACTCCTTTTTCCGTTTCAAAATCTGGCAACCCTAGTCAAAATCGGCAAATCCAAAGTAGCGGTATCACTGACGGCGCCACCTTTGTTCGCCGCACCGTGTCCATGAACCAATTAGAACAGATCTGACCGGTTGACAAGCCGCCATTTGTAATAGCAACTGAGAAAAAAGTGTGTGACGTTCGTAATTTTGAAATTTGCTATTTCTGTTTTGCTTCTTTCTTTATTTTGTATTTTGCCGGTGGTTTATTTCAGTGATTTTTAAGCGATTTTAAATAATTTTTTTGTGCAAATGTAATTAAAATGAAATGCGCGGTAATTGGTTGCAAAAACACTTACAAAAATAATAAATTGGTTAGCACAAACTTTTGCTACAAAATTGCTTGCATTTTTTCCTTTATGCTTCGTCTTCATATTCTTTGTTTACTTTTCAAAGAAAATAACATGGGGGGGTAGAGGGGGTCGCACATATCACAAAACTGAAAACCTGACGGCGAGGAAACTCATAGGGCCAATTTCAAATGAATATTTAAATGACACTTAAGTTTAATTTTGGATTGTTGTTTAAATGCCATTTAACTTTCGTTGGGTTTCAGATCTACTTTGTTTAAATATGCCAAACAATTGGCAGCACTGCTGCTTGTTCCTTGAAATTGTTGTTGCATTTGCTTGTTTGTTTACATTTTGTGCTGAACAGCTGATTGTTTTTTGGTGGGATTGATTAAACTACCTACCAATCAATCTTGATTGTTCGGTACAAACACAGGGTTGCATATCTCATATTTAAATAGCCAATATTCGCCATTTAAGTTCAGATTAAATGTGTGATCTGAAAATGTATAGTGAAAGTTAATCAACAATCTCTACTTAAATAGACCATCTGAAATTGGGCCATAGTTTACGAGAAATTTGTTGTTAAAGTTGAAAATTTCACCTAACAAAATGTACGATAACAAACCATTTCAAACAAGTACAAGTGTGCAGAAAACACTAATCCAACTAAATTAAGCTCTTTGAACGTTTATCTAATTTATATTTTATTAATTTCATTATTTAACGATCAGGAACACGTTTATAAATTTGTTTACTCTCCCTTAGACAACCGAATTAGTATGTAAGTGTGTAATTATGGACAATGACCGAAACGAAGATGGCCGCACATGTGAGTAACGTGTTGCCAGAATACGTTTCAAGATGTGTTGTCAGATGCTCAAAGCGTAAGAATATTATAAATTCGAATATAATAAGTTATATTATTTTATAAGTTTAATAGCAATTGTGAGTATTATGTGTGCAGCGTAAGAATATTATAAAGGCGAATAGGAACAAATAAAGAATACCCACCGTTTCACTAGAAAAAAAACTAAAAATAGGAGTCGAAAAATAGGAGTTGCGTCCACAGTATTTTAGCGTAGAATTCCTTACCGTAGAAGTCCACAAGAATTTTTTTGCTACAAGTCATATATCAAATTAAGTATTTTTGTGCTATTTCTGATAAACATATCTGTTAGTATTTTTGTGCTATTTCTGATAAACATATCTGTTAATATAAATAGTAACGTAATAATAATTTAAATAATAATTACGTAGTAATAATTTAGTTTTTTACCTTTTCTCGCAACGTGTATACATTATATACATAGATGTATATATCAAATGAAAGGCCCTTCAATCATCTTTCCAACGATATTTAGAAAATCGGTTCAATAGTTTTCGAAATATAAGCTTTTGAAAATGTTGAAAATTCCACGTTTAGCCCCCCCTATCCTCTGTCAAAGGTCAGTATTCTTTAGGTGTTCCCTTATAATAAAATATTATTTATTATATACTACGTTTATACGTAAGCTATTTGCAAATAAAAATAATTTGCAAATACGTAACTCACTGTTTATTCGATGGTGAAAAATTCTTTTTTAATATTGCCTGATTATAAAAAGGTAATAATATGACCATCGAAAAAGAAAATAAACATCTGGCAATACATTTTGAAACGTATTCTGGCAATACGTTACTCACACGTGCGGCCGTCTTCGTTTCGGTCATTGTCCATACATACATTCATACATACTATTTCGGTTGTCTAATAGAAAATTATTGTGAATAGGGCCTTAGCTGGCATATATGTAAATACTCTTTAACAGAACGTATACTTAAACGCAGTCTGTATACGCAGAATTTTGTCGATTACTGGAGCCCTCAGTGTTGCTTACTACACTGTTGCCACTCTTCAATGCCTTTTCATAAACTTACCCTTTCAACCACAATTTTTCGTGCTATAATAGATTTTAGCTAAATATAAACTACTTAGTTTTCAACAAAAACCTTATTCAATAGTAAATTTCAAATATTTTAAACATATTTTGAATAGGAACTTATAACTTTTTTACCATCTGTAAAACTAACGAAGTGGCAACCATCTAAAGAAGGAGAAATCAGCTGACACGGAAAAATCTAAATTCCACAGATTTCTGCGCTACGGGCTACAACTACAGAAAAATTCTGCGGTGTTGAGTTTTCATTTACATGGCTCTTTGGTAAGGCAGATCGTGTCAGCTGACTCGGGTTTACGTACCGGTAGGTTTACGTTCTTGACTAATTTCAGCTTTTACCACTAACATCTGTCAAATGTATACTTTCTTTGCTTAAAGGAAATATAAAATGTCTCTTCTTCTTTTGCACAAAAAACGATCGCACGTGTTTTTTTTTATTTCAACAGGTTATGGGCCCAGCCCACCTCGTTAATTAATTTTTCTTTTGCCTCTGTTGAATTGCG
>NW_023459567.1:0-10533 GCF_013731165.1 Rhagoletis pomonella | reverse complement strand
CTTCGACTGCAAAATGACTTCCGTTTTGCTTCGAAGCATGTTGCAGATGTCAAAAGATTGCGTTATAGTTAAACTTAACTAAGTGGATAAATGAAAATAGCATATACTGCAAATATATGTATATAATATACTGCAAAATAAAGACTATAGTAGTAAAAATTTCAAATGTTTATTAAAACTATACCTCATTGCACTAGCTTCCAAAAACAGAGAAGAAAAATAACTATGACGTACTGAGCTCTGGTTGTTGATGCAAGACTATTTTGCTGAGACTGACGCGACAGACACCAGTACACCAGGTTGGGGTTACTTTAGTCGTCGCTGAAGTGTTTGCACTAGTTGGTGTCGGTTGGTGTACAGAAAAACTATCAAACTCCAGGTTGATTTTCGGCGCCAATGAAGCAACTGAGCCGAAGATATCATCAAGGTTGGCATTTGAAGTTGGTTGTACATTGATTTCTAAAATAGAAATGTAGGTCTCAATCCAGAACTTAACCAAATATAAATTTGGATGGCCGCCTAAAAGTCTAAGACTTTTTTGAATCTACCAAATCCTTACCTAAAATATCAGGTATTGGAGCCGAGCCAATGTCAGATGAATTAACATCCCCGAATGCTCCAAGCAAATCGAAACTAGCGTCACTCGTTGGCATAACAGTGGCTTGTGGATCTTGCACCGGCAGCTGGGGTTGGGGCTGGTTTAAATTGAGCATGTCTATTGGTGGTGATGGTTGAGGTTGGATTCGAGGTACATCCTCTTGCTTTATTTCGGTAGCATCTGGTAAAATAGGCATTATCTACCGAAGCAGCTGACCTAACAGGCGTAGGTTTGTTGATGGAACTAGGTTTTGTCACTGTAGTAAGGAAAATAAATAAATTAATGAAATGGGCGAAAATACTATAGGGACTTGCCGAAATTATCCACCATTTCCTCGAATTCCGATTGCGAACTAAATATATGTTGTGCGTTTCTTATGGGCTTTGCTGGTAACCAAGGAGGATTCCTACTCGGCGGAAATTCGTTATCCATGAAACTCAACGACAGCGAAACCGAAAAGTCATGAGGAACCTGATCGGCATCCGGTAAATCATCGAGATCATTCGAGGAAAATGTTATCAATGTTTCTTGTTCCGGTATGAAGCCCGTGTTGATTTGGAATTGACAAATCTTCAAACTCTGAGGACGTACCATGCCTTTAAGTGCATTCCGCGCATGATAAAGCACCACTTCATTTATGGAAAATTATGGAAATTAAGCTGCATGTTGCTTTTCCACAATAAAATTTTCATTTGAAACGGCCTCGAGCTCAATATAAATTGTTGAATATAATACTATGTCTCCATTGAGAGATTTATCCATTAAGATTTAATAAATCCAGTTGCTAAGTCACAACCGTACCCATTACCACAACGAGATATGTTTGACGTTCACATTTTTAAATATTTGACGTTTGCTTTTGTATGATTTTATAAATACAGTTGCGGACATTGATATACAGACAGATAAAAGGAAGGTACCAAGCGGAATTTCATTATATTAATTCTGAATATTATTGGCTTCTTATTCGTGGTAAATATGTATGTATAATATATAGTTTCGAAAGTGTAAAGAATGGTACCATATTCCGAATCATTTTCCCGAATTTAAGAAAAATTATAAAAACGGTAAAAAACATTTGCGGAAGGAAAAATTTTCTAGAACTCTCTTATTCATAGGAGGGAACCGAAAATCCAATCGTGGGCCTTTGGCATATCATGAATACGAACTGAGTTCTAGAGGATGTTCGGTGCAATTTTATCGAAGCAGAACTCTGCATGATATTACTATAAAACATTTCTTCTAAATTTTTAGTTTTTAAAATAATATTTTCTTAATTTATTACAACCAAAGTTATGTAAATATGTATTACTAATTTTGCTCCCAAACTAACAAAAATATAAAAATCCCTAAAAATACGAAAATTCATGTTTTTATGATAGGCTAGATTTCAATGTCCTCAACTGTATATTGAAAACACAAATGTCATTTGACTTATGGCATGTGAATTTGTGGTTGCCACATCCAACAAATTGTACTTATTGATCAATATTATTGAAGATTTGACGAAGATTTAACTTAAATCTACTGCCTTTCGAGATTAAGTTTTATATGGTAAATCTCAAAAGATTTAACGTCAAATCTCGTCAGAGGGCTAAATCTTCATTAAATCTAACAATGGAGACATAGTATAATTGTTATAAAGGCCAAAAAAAATAACAAAAACATTTCTCTGCAATATAATTCTAAAATGTTTTATCTGATCTCGTACTTATATCTGTTAAGATTTTGTAATACTGCACAAATGCACGTGATTAAAAAGTTAAATGAAAAACTTAATAAATAGCAAAATCTGTTTGGCTAATGTAAAATGTTCGTTATCATTGCTCTCTTATTACTCCTACAGGAGGCTTGCGGGATGCCTCTTATGGGAGCACTCCCTTATTCCTCGTTCGGGAGGAATATGGTATGTTTTTCTATGTGCACACCCTTATTGTCTTTTTGGGATGTTTCTCGAAGGTTACTATGGAGTACTCCCGTATTGCTCCTTTGGGAGGTTTGTGGGATTATATTTTTGTGTGTGCTCCTCGATTGCTCGTTTAGGAGGTAAAAGGGATTACTCGCCCTCCTCGCACATACAGTGCTAAAGGGAGTATACAAAATTACATGCTTATACACAGAAGCATAGGGAGCAATGGGGAGTATTCGTATACTCCCAAGGGAGTACTCACCGAACAATCGTAAGATGCTCCCAAGATCTACTGGGTAGGGACAGGGGCGTTAGCTGAGTGGGGTTCTCAGGGCATTTGAAGAGGTGCCGGGAGTCACGTGGCGACTCTCCACATGCCGGGCATTGGTTGGGCACATCCTCATTGATTCTACTCAAGTTAGCCTGCTGCAATAGCCAGATCGAAGGTGTGCTATTGTAGTGCGGGTCCCGAGGCAGACAAAGTTCTGTCCTATCCACGTCCGGTGGTTGTGTGCCTAGAACAGCATTCACAGGGCGGGAGTCTACATAACTTGAGACTGATTCCCTGTGAATGCCGTTCAAAGCCTGTCGGTAGGTTGACGGGTCCAGAGGGCTCTTCTGCGAGCAGTTGTCCGTTGGGATGGCCACGTCTGTGGCTCCCAGCAAGGAACTGCTTGCAGAGCATTATGTTATGCTCCCTGACTGGGAGCATCAGGGCCTCGTCATGTAGGAGGTGTTGGGGCGTCAGCAGGAGGCATCCGGTCGCTGTTCGTAATGCCGTGTTTTGGCAGGTCTGTAGCTTCATCCACTGCGTCCTGCTAGTCCCCGGCGACCACACGGGCGCTGCATAGTTTAGAACCGGCCGGCCAATTGCCTTGTAAGCCTGTAACAACGTTTCTTTATCTTTGCCCAAGTGCTGCCGGCCAGCGACTTGAGGACATTGTTGCGGCTCTGTACTTTGTTGACAATTGCGGTTGTATGCGCCGAGAAGGAGAGCAGACTGTCGAAGGTAACTCCGAGGATTTTCGGGTTATTCACCGTCGGTATTGTTACGCCATCGACGTGAATACCCAATTGCAGCCTGACCTCCTTCGTCCAGGTGGTGAATAGGGTTGCCGAGGATTTCGCAGGAGGTAGGGCAAGGCTCCTTGCAGTGAAGAAGCGAGAAAGTTCGGCGAAATAACCGTTTACTTTCGATCACAAGTCATCAATTCCATTCCCAGACGCCATGATCGAACAATCGTGAGCATAGGAGACAATAGTAACACCTTCTGGTGGTTGAGGAAGCTTTGAAATGTAATAATTAAAGAGTAGCGGGGACAGGACACCACCCTGTGGTACCCCCTATTTAATTTTACGTGGCTTGCTAGTTTTGTCTCTGAAAATTACTGATTAGTGTCGACCACTCAGGTAATTCGCCGACCACCGTTTGAGTCCCTGTGGGAGCGAGGAGGCCTCTATATTTTCTAGTAGCGTTGAATGACTGATAGTGTCGAACGCCTTGGACAGGTCCAACGCTACTAGAATAGTTCTCTCACAGGGGCGGTTTCGGTTAAGGCCACGAGTTATCTGACTGTTTATGGCGTTAAGTTCTGTTGTTGTGCTATGCACTTTACGGAACCCATGCTGATGCTTCGCTGGGGTCAGGTGGTTCGTAAAATACGCGAGCAGCAGGGCCTCGAGTGTCTTCGCTACCGGGGAAAGGAGGGTTATCGGGCGATAAGACTCTCCTTTATTTGCCGGTTTCCCTGGCTTGAGCAGTGGGACCACTCTCCCCATTTTCCAGAAGTCTGGAATGGCGAGAGTGGCCATAGATAGGTTGAGGACCTCCGTTAGGTATGCTACTCCCGCAGGACACAAAATTTTCCGGGTACGACGAAGCGTGGTCACCAAAGTCTATTTCGACTCTGTCGTCATGCTTCGTCAGGTTGGACAACGACCTCACGGTTGACCAAAGCTTGCTCACACCAGAGGCGAAGTTGCAGGTCTCCAAATGCTCTTCCCATTTCTCCCGCTTATGTACGTTCACAAGTTGCCGAATTTCCGAGTTGAGATCCCTGAACGGGGATTTGCGGGATCGGCCTGACGAAGGTTGTCGCGCTCATCGGCTAAAACAGCCGCTTCAGCAGGAAAATTCGGACGTGGATCCTTAATACATCCTGCTGGGATGAAGCGAGCTGCAGCAGCGGTGATAACCCTGCGGAACTTACGTTCATGAACGTCGGTTGGTATAGGCAGTGCAGTGAAGGCGCCTTCAGTAACATCCGTGAAGCCTTTCCAGTCAGCTTCGGAAAAGTTGACATAAGTCCGGTGATCCACGGAAGCAAAGTCGGCAGGTTTATCAATCGAGATGACTATGGGCAGATGGTCTGATGCAAGGGTCAGCATAGGTCGCCATGATACGCTGTTTATCAGACCAGCGCTGACAATTGTTATATCGTGCGAGATGCAGCAGCTGCCCATAAACCTGGTGGGTGCATCGTCGTTCATTGTGCAGAATGTCGAATCGTCTATCTGCTCAGCCAGATGTATTCCCCTACGATCATTTGACAGGCTTGAGTGCCAAAGATCGTGGTGCGCGTTAAAGTCACCAACTACCATACGGTTTTCACCTCCGAGTAGCGCACCTATTTCAGGGTGATATCCTGCCGGGCAGCTGGTGACAGGGGGTATGTATACGTTAAATATTTCGAGCTCAACATCACCTGACCGGATAGCAATACAGGGTTGAATTGCCGTGCAGCTTCGTCTCTTGGACCGCAGCTATTAATATTCCATGCCTTCCCATTAAGACAGTTATCTCCTCGATCTTGCTCTGGAGTCCGTTACAGTTAAATTGTAGCACCTTTGTGTGCCTTGGGAGACCGATTGTGATGTGTGGTGTTAAATACTTGTGTTGCCTGCCGGCTCCCTCCTGTACGTGCTGCAAAAGGGGGTGCTGCCTTGTGGTGGTGGTTGGCGGCGTCGCGGGAGAGGGATGCGACTGGACAGCACAGCAGGGGCCCACATAGTCACTCATCCAATCTCGCGTGCTGCGGAGTCCTGAGCACGCCCTAAAGTGGCACCAGCCGAGGCAGGAGTTGCACTTGACTGATGTCACGTTACGGTATATTCTGGACTGACAAACTGAGCAGATTGTCGGAGGCACTAGGAGTTGCCAGCGGCGGTGTGTGGGTGCTATTGTGTTTGCTTGTGTGTCTATTGTTGTGTTGTGTTGGGGTGTGGGTGTGTTGATTGTGTGCTGCCCGGGCGGGTGGTGGTTTGCCGTGGAGGCGGTCCGGTTCGCACAGCATGGGGCCATGCCACGAACGACGTGGTCCATTGCCGGTGCGTACGTAGGCCCGAGCAGTTTCGGAGGTGACTCCACCCGTCACCGGCATTGCATTTGACCGAGGTGGAGTTTGAATGCAGTCGTCTCTGGCATACGCAGCAGGTGTAAATTTCTGGCCCTGGGTTAGACTCTATGCCAGCCCTGAGCAGAAGGGTACGGAGCAGATGTAGCCCTAGAATCGAGCAACGTTTGATGGATTTCGCCGACCTAAGTCGCCGTTTCGCCGGAACAACAGCCCTTGGTCGGGTAAAACTCGAGTCATTCCGGTACGTAGAACCGGCTGTCGTGGGAATGCAAAATTGTAAACTTTGCCGTATAAAAGCTGAGTTAATTTTTTATTTGCAAATAACTAAATCACGCAAACAAGTGTTGATTAGTGGTACTGTTTGCAAATAAGCGCAAGACGCCGCCATTCTTAGGCCCTTTTCGATGGTCATCTTATTGCCCTTTTATAATCAAGACGCTGCCATTCTTAGGTTTATTTTCTTTTTCGATAGTCACCGTTTGCCTTTTTATAATCAGGCATGGGTACTGTTTAGTAAGTGGCCCACCTATTTCGGGGTATTGCGTCCAAAGGGGTGACCCGATCCAAAAAAAACACTTACACACACTTATAGCCAAGGGTCTACCCATTATTTTAACATCCACTATTGTAATTTTTGGTCACTAATTTATTTACAAATTGGGTTTGAAATATGCCTTTTTTTGTTAAATTCGGAAATTAGCGTACATTTATCACCCCTATTTTCCTTAAAGCAGCCACTTCACCAATGCATTTTTATATTCCCCTTCACTTTAAACTTTATTCGACTTGTTACAACTTTTTTATTACTTTAATTTTAACCTATCAATCACAATTCATTAAATAAAAACACCTTCAAAACCACGCGTCTGCCTTTGGCTGCATATGCATATTAAAACGCGGCGTTTAGCTGTCAAACTGCTAAATATACAAGAAGGATGAGAGACAAAAGAAAATATGATATAACCCAGTCAGCATTTCTTTGGCAACACAGAAGAGAATTCTACGTAGTGAGGGTTATAATCCCTAAGTGCCTCCGAAGGCCGCCTACGCAGAAAGGTGTTCTCTGCAAAAGGAGTTCAACCCCCTTTCTTTGGCAACACAGAAGAGAATTCTACGTAGTGAGGGTTATAATCCCTAAGTGCGGCCGAAGGCCGCCTACGCAGAAAGGTGTTCTCTGCAAAAAGTGTTCAGCCCCCTTTCTTTGGCAACACAGAAGAGAATTCTACGTAGTGAGGGTTATAATCCCTAAGTGCGGCCGAAGGCCACCTACGCAAAAAGAAGTTCTGCGCTAAAATACTATCGTATTACTATTACTACAACATTTCTATCTGTCGCTTTTTTCTTAATTTCAGAATATTTTTAGTTAATTTTTTTTTCCTTAATTTTTTTTTTATTAACTAAATAACTAAACATTTCCCTCAGGCATTATTAAAAAAGAATTTTTCACCATCGAATAAACACTGAGTTAGGTATTTGCAAATTATTTTTATTTGCAAATAGCTTACGTATAAACGTATTATCTATCTCGCTAGCGACAGAAAAAAGCACCGACAGCGAGATTTGCAAGCATGTGAAGACGGCCGTTAAAAATCATCAATGTTCGCAGTACTTCGATATTTTGTTGTGATAACTAATTTTTTAGCAGTCCAAGAATGTCCGGTCCTGAATGCAGTGTTTGTTTAGAGAGTTTCAAATATTCCGGGGATGTATGTAGTACTAATTGTGGCCATATCTTCCATAAGCAGTGCTTAGATGAATGCAAAGAAAGGTATGTTCACAGTCATTAAAGGACTTCATAGTCATTGATGCAAGCGGAATCTATTGGGGTAAAAGTGCACTTAAAGTCGGTGTTACGCAGACAAACTTTTGGCTGAGATTTCCATTATAGGGAATTTACATGATTCAACTTTCACAGGCGATTAGTTGAACCAAAAGTTGAACGAAAGTAGGGAGCCGACCAACTTCATTGTAAGCGATTAGTTGAAAGGCTGTTTACACCAGGCGATTGTTGCTTTCAACTAAAAATCGCCTCATTTAAATTCCCTATTACGGAACCAATTGCTATTCCGTGCAAAGTATAGTGAATTTTTTTATGAAACTCGGTGGGGATACTACTGGAGGTCTCCTTCAACTATATTTCCCACTTTCACAATGTTGTTGCTAATAGTACTTAAGTTATTTGTTGTTGAAATATCCCGCCTGCTATCACTACATTTTATTATAACCCCACACCTATCACTTCTATTTACACAAATATATTATCCTTAAAAGGTTCGCATGCGTTTGTGATACTTTAATATACAATTCTTAATTAATTAATTAAGTAAAACGCCTTTATAAATGTCTTCACAACCGTTTGTACATTTCACAAACAAGCAGAAATAACAATAGGTGCAATCCCGTATTCCTCGGACTCGGACTAGTAAAACTGTCAAAAAATGAAAATTCGCTCAGAGCGAGAGAGTAACATTGAAAAGTACGGGATCGCTTTCTAGTAAAAAATGGTAACTTCTGTCAACTTCAACATAACCTCCAAATTTTGGTTGTAAATTTTTGCTTATTTTGTATGTAAACACACTCAGCTCACACATGTAAATAACCAAAAATACTTTCAAATTCATTAGAATCCACTTAAACAAGTAATTAAATACTTTTCAACATGAATTAGCAGAGTGCACTTTTCTTTTGTTTACAATTTGGTTGCCAAACACACTACAGCTGATCGTTTGACACTTTTACCAGAATTTACCAGCAAAAAATTCTCGGACTAAAACTGGTAACTTCTGACAGAGAGAGAACCGAATTTACTCTCTTTTTTGTCCTCTCAATAGTCAGAGAACCGAGTACGGGATCGATTTCCAGTAAAATCTGACTGATTCTGACTATTTCTGACTAGTCCGGACTCGTACGGGATCGCAACTAATGGTTGACAGTAACACAAAATGTATGCTACCATACGTTAAAAAATACACCACAAACAAGAGCGTATAATTAGGGGGTATAGGTGTATAATACGTACATTGCTTTTATTAAAAATAATAATATTAGGATCGATAGGGGTCTTACTCCTGATCACGAACGGTATAATTTTTTTCGGGGGGAAATAATATTTACTGGTGTTATTGCAGTTCAAAGTACACAAATGTAGAAAAAGTACATCGATAATTTGATGAATATTTAAAAAAAAAAGCGATTTTTTATTAAAAATTTTCGCCTGCGGCACTTTTTCCATAAGAATCAATACTTCGATAAATAATGAAAATTTTTAATAAAAAATCGCGCGATGCTTTATTGAAAATTTTCGCCTGCGGCGCCTTTTCCATAAAAATCATTACTTCGATAAATAATGAAAATTTTTAATAAAAAATCTCGCGATGTTTTATTGAAAAATTTCGCCTGCGGCGCTTTTCCCATAAAAATCAATACTTCGATAAATAACTAAGTTCTTAGCATTTTTATTACAAAATCTCTCCATTTTAGACTGAATCACTTTTTTTTTATCAATATTACAATGCCCGTTTTTATTGTTTCTCGTTTTCAGTGCTTTTTTTTTGGGCATTTTTTGTTGTGTGGCAGCACCGACATTTTAGTTCAATTGGTTTACGAAGCAAAAAGTGAGGTTGAAGTTGACATTTTTTGCAACTTAAAATTCAATTTTCATAAAAACTATAAGCCTCCGGAGGGTAGGGTTTTCAGACTTACAATCACAAAAAGCCGCTCTAAACCCCCTCATTTTTGTTTTTTTTTTTAAAGCCGGGTTCCGTATTGGAAAATTTTCTCAAACTTTTGTTTGCCCAATTAAATGGCGGCTGCTTAGTTTGCTCGGAGGTGGTTATGTCGAGTTTGGCACAGGGTTGCACGTTCATTATGGTTTTCATGCAAGAATGATAGAATACTGTATTCTCTCCACCGTGGTTTTCATGGCTATTGCCAACACGAAATGAGAATTTCAGATGTACACAACGCGCACAATTAATATATTTTTTATGTTATCGTATAGGCAATTAACTGTGCCCTAATCTTTGAAGCGGGAAATGTTTAGTTATTGGCCCACCGTTTTTGGGGTGGGGGCGGAGGGGGAGGGGGCGGGGCCCCCCAAACCCCCCTCATTCGAAAGGGGACAGTCGCCACTTTACGAAAAGCCCCACCCCCCCCTTGGGGACCCACAGACCCCTAGGGAACCGTTTGAAAATGGGGTAAAAACGTAATTTTCCGAGGCAAACTGAGCAGTTTCAAGTGGAATATAACCCAACTAACGAAAAACGTGGGATTTTTAAATAAAAGAAATTATCCCAAGTTGGTTATCAGGCGATTTGAAAAAAAAAAAAAATGATGGGGAAAAAATTAACTAACAATATTGTGAAATTAAGAAAAAAGCGACAGATAGAAATGTTCGGCCGCAATTAGGGATTATAACCCTCACTACGTAGAATTCTCTTCTGTGTTGCCAAAGAAAGGGGGTTGAACACCTTTTGCAGAGAACACCTTTCTGCGTAGGCGGCCTTCGGCCGCACTTAGGGATTATAACCCTCAGGCAGTAGAATTCTCCTTTCTGTGGTGCCAAAGAAAAGGGGGCGAACACCTTTTGCATAGAACACCTTTCTGCGTAGGCGGCCTTCGGCCGCACTTAGGGATTATAACCCTCAGGCAGTAGAATTCTCCTTTCTGTG
>NW_023459566.1:25534-53790 GCF_013731165.1 Rhagoletis pomonella | reverse complement strand
ACCGGTAGGTCTATTGTGCCCCTAGCTCATCACAACACCTCAGCCAGGTCCAGAGTGTCTATAAACTTCATAATAGACACCGGGGACAGTGAGTGTATGTGTTCCTCTCTTGGCCAGACGTGCCCTATGCTCCTATACCTCCTGCGCGCAACGGCCTCACACTCCATAAGGTGTAGGGGAGTTTCTCTGGCCGCATCGCAGAAGCGACACAAGTCGCTGGACCAGACACCTAGTTTGTACAAGTGCCCTCTGAGCTTACAGTGGCCAGTCAAAAAAGTTATGTTATGTAAGTAATAAAATATCGTACATGCACATGCAAAACATATTTTTTATTTTACAGGAGAAGTAAAAAATCATTACTTATAAAAAGAATATCAAAAAAAAGGTAGAGCTTTTTGAAAAGTGGCATGTAACTCCGTTGTTTTTGGTTCTAGCACTTTAAAATATTTGTTGACGTTGTATTTTAATATATCCTACCCAAGACGAATTAATTATAAGGTGATAGCAGGAGTACAAAAACAAAAATTTACATGTATTTTGTTTTTGCTTTGGCGGCATAAACTGTCAAGATCTGTAAGAGTGTGTGTAGAAATTCAAACAAAATTTTTCAATTTGATATCAGAAGCCTTGCGGCGAAACACATACATGAAATCAGCTGAGCTAGTAACACTACCTTATATAAATTCGCCTTGATCCTACCAAAATATGTATTTTCGAAAATATGATGTGTTGGTTAGGGCCTTTGTGAATTAAGGCAACGATATATTGAATAAAAAAATATATATAACGATGCTTTTATAGTGAAAGTTCGGCGGCGCCAAGTTTGATGCTACATATTTTGCTATCTTATTCATTTTTTTATATATGTATAAACTTTAACAACAAAATTTTATAAAAATTATAGGGTTGCTGTAAAAAATTGTAGCTTTTTTTGAAATCAAGTGGTCCTACTGTGCCCCCTCATACCTCTTTTTTCTAAAATTTGCGGTTCGCATACTAAAATTTTCCCACCGACCTAACTTCTTAACGGGTTGTCAATCTCTTCTGACATTGGATTGAATTAATATCACGTTTAGATTTTAAGGGATTAAATACATTTATTTAATTTACAATATGTCTGTATTAAAAAAAGTTTTGTACAGTAAATAGTGAATTACTAAGAGAAATATATTTCAAGAACATAATTGAAAAGGTGGTTCCAAATCAATCGGCCCTATCGCGAATTTCACATGAACAAATATTCCCAAAAATTACAAAGCAAAAAAAAAATGTTTCCCAATTTGTTTTTGTTTTGCATGTTAAATTATGGGAACGATTTATTCACATGGAATTAACGATAGGGCTGAATAATATCTAGCGAAGCACTTTATAAGTGAATAAATACATAAGCATATTATTGCTCAACACATTTGTGCATCAAGCTGTTCAAAGAAAAGCTGGTCCAAAGGTTTATCACCCATAATGCGAAAGAAAAACAAATGGTCCAGACACTTAAGGCTAATGGACCTCAAAGCAGGCAGCCGAAGTAAAAGTTGGGCAAATCGACTATCGTCGCCAGGATGTTCAGTACGACAGTGTTCATCGAGGCAAGCATAGACCTGTTCCCTGCAAACTTCCACATCATTGCGCCCTTTCAAGCCGCGTATATCCGGATTAAACAATATAATAGCTTTTAAGCATGATAGTTCAGATCGATCAATATTAAGTCGTTTCATTTTAACGCTGAGCTCGGAAAGAATTCTATCAAATATAGTCGCAACACCAGCTTTTATTGCGCTATTACGGTGATAGGAAAAGTTATGATTAAGAAAAAGTTGTTGAGGTTGGCGTATGGGTGAACGACGTCCGAAATTTGAATCATGACCACCTGATGTAGCATAATCAGCATCTATGGAATCCATACTGCACCATGCCACATTTGCTATAAGAAGTTCGTTCCAGCCAGCTTTGAGTAAAAGTACTTGGTCATCTCGTTGCAATTCCGCAAAATGTGGCATCTTCCGAGCATATTCAACCATTTGATAAAGTTGTTTATTAACCATTTGGCAAAGATGTGACACAGCTCCTTTATAATCAGGTTGAACCATAGAATTCGGTCCAACTCGAAGGAATGGCATTGCGTTATCTCCACTAAGTTGTTCACTTTTTTGTTCTGCTTCAATTATTCTTTCTATCGTTAAATCTCTAACAGTGCTAGTTGGATTGAATTCATCGCCTGTACGAACATTCTGGGAGCGAGTTCCCCGTTGCCTTTCCTCTTGAACTGCTTCTCTTTTCATACCACAAGCCAGACATTTCTGGTATCGACAGTATTGACAGCGATTTCGTTGCCTTTTATCGATTATGCAGTTTCTGTCCTCACGACAAGCATAAGTTAAGTCCTTACGAACCGTACGTTTAAAGAATCCCTTGCATCCTTCACAACTGTAGACCCCATAATGCTTGCCACTTGCCCTATCCCCACATATGGAACACAAATGCTTCGATCCACTTAATGGATGATTTGGGGGATATTGTTGCTGTTGCATCTGATTCGTATTGTGACCTGAAACTGCTGCAACTCCTACTGTGTTTGTAATATTCATTGTCTGTAATCCGATAGCTCCGAAAGAAACGGGACTTGCTGACTTGGGAGAAAATCCTCTAGTGTTGTTTTCATTTAATATGGAAATGTCTGGCTTTATTTCCTGTGGCGACAACGGGCCCATACGAAAGTTTTGCTCTTGCTCGCCACCATCCATGGCCATGGACTTGGAAGCGCTTATGCCGTCGAATATATTTGTATGAAGAACGCCAAAAACAATTGACTAATAGCAAAACTTCCCGTCGTCAATTTATTTTCACACAAAATATTTTCGCTGTTACAAGAGATATTCACCACGCACTGCGTTCGAAATGTAATGTAATATTTTAAGTCGATGTATACATATACCAGTAGTGCGATTCCCATTTTTCTTGACAATATTCGTATCATTAGGCTATGTCTCCATTGCAAGATTTAATGAAGATTTAGCCCTCTGACGAGATTTAACGTTAAAACTTTCGAGATTTGTCATATAAAATTAAATCTCGAAAGGCAGTAGATTTAAGTTAAAACTTCGTTAAATCTTCAATAATATTGATCAATAAATATAATTTTTAAGGTGTGGCATCCACATATTCACATGCCATAAGTCAAATGACATTTGTATTTTCAATATACAGTTGCGGACATTGAAATCTAGCCGATTAAAAAAACATGCAATTTCGTATTCTTAGGGGTGTTTTTATATTTTGGTTAGTTTTAAAGCCAAATTATTAGTATTTACTTAACTTTTGTTTTAATAAATCAAGAATATACTCTTTTAAAAACTAAAAATTCAGAAAATATGTTTTATGATAATATAATGCAGAGTCTTCTTCGCTTCCCATAAATCTTTTACGCGCTACGACATAAAATTTAGAAAATTCAGAAAATGGTTCTGCTTCGATAACATTGCACAAAAAATCCTCTAGAACTCAATTCGACTCAAGAAATGCATTGGCCGTCATTTTTGCTAGCTAGGTCTTCATGATATACCAAAGGCCTACGTTTGAATTTTCGGCTTATGAAGAAGAGAGTTTATTTCACCCAAACCATTACCGAATTTTAAAAATTTTTCTTTCAGCAAATGTTATTTACCGTTTTGTGTGTATATCAATGTCCGCAACTGTATTTATAAAAACATACATAATCAAACGTCAAATATTTCAAAATGTGAACGTCAAACATATCTCGTTGTGGCAACGGAGACGGTTAAGATTTAGCAACTAGATTTATTAAATCTTAATACGTAGATCTTTTAATGGAGACATAGTATTAGTAGTCGTTAACTGCAATTCTCAAGCACGCTTTTAGCGAATATTGTCGGCAGCTTTGACAGTTGTCGAACGAAATTTGTCGATAACCTAGCTACGAATATTTTGTCGTTTAAAAGCCTGCGGATAAAATTGTTTTAAGTTTTTATTGAGAAAAATTAGGCCAAATTCATCGATAAGCAAACTATTATAATAAAAAATAACTAATAAATAAAAATTTATCACATATAGATGTGCTTTTTATTATTGTTTCTTTTATTTATTACACTGTGCAAGTTGAAACCATTATCAAAGGTTTTAAAAGTTGATCTCACTTAATTGGGGCATTGGGTCTGATTAGCTCCAGTTTTCGAGATAACGATACTTGAACATTTGCTTCAATTTTAACTTGTTTGTAAATAAATCAGTTTTAGTGTTGTTTCAATAAAATGTTTAACATGACTATTTTAGTGAAGGTTATATTAAAAAATAGTCATGTGAAAAAGTTTGGTAAAATGACTTTAACGGACTTTGTTGGAGTTATTTATAAAAAAAAACTTTAAATTTAAGGAAATTATCAAGTACCCTTACGTCGAAAACTAGAGCCAAAGCTGAATTTTTAGACGTGGAAAGCATAATGTCAAAATGATGTGTTTGTTGTAATTCATACTGTAATTGTGCGTATAATTTGTAATTTTTTACTTATATACCGCTTATACCCCCTTATTAAATTCGCCTTGCACGAGGCCGTTATTGCCAAATAAGCAGTTCAGCATCCTATGGTACTGCTCCGTAGTAGCTCCTGCTCTTCTTTTTTTCATATTGTATTCACAAACAACAATCCCGACACAATAATACGCGCAACAATAACAAGTTTCTTTTAAATATTGAGTATCAAACGTCAATATTGCCACATTTGGCTTTGTAATTAACGACAATCGTCGTAAACTTCTTTATCGACATGTCTAACGAATTCTGTCGTTAAGTGTGTTTTTGGGAATAGCCTATTCGCTACTGCAAGCTACAAACGTCGTTCATTATCAATAACGAATATCGGTCGTTAAGAAAAATGGGAATCGCACTACAGGAGCGGGAAAGCAATGGTTAATCAAGCCGGACCCAGTAAGAACCCTATCTGTTAACTAATGCGTTATATACGCCTAGTACTACAAAAAGTTTGTGTGAGATATTCAAAAACTTTCCATTATTTTACATAGGGCTCCTGGAGAAATCTAACGCATAATCGTTTCACGTGTGAGCTGTTTTCTCTTTCTTTTACATGGAATTCGCTATTATATTATCCTATATGTAATTGTCTCTTTTCAATCAAATATTATTATGCGATTAATAACGTGTTATATAATGCAAAGAATGGCATATGGATATCGCTAATATGCAAATGTGTTGGTTTTTATTGAAAATTTTTTAAGAGTATTGGAGAATGCGTTAGGTCGTTCTTGCTGGGGATTTGAATTTACATGATTCAATAACACAAGGTTGGATAACCTGGCAGTTGTCTCGCTCCCGCATTCTGCCTTAGCCTGTGTTGCTTTCTTTTTTGATTTATAGAAACTACTACTAAAAGACAAGGAGAAATATTGTCTTCGTATAAAAAGTTCAACAGGCAACACTGCCGTTAGTAGATTGTTTCGAGGAAATTGATTTTCTTATTGCGCAAATTCAAGTAAGCATGCCAAAAAAATCAAAAATAATGGAGCTATTTTGAATTGAAGAAATAATTTACATATTTCTTTGCAGAGTATCGGAGTTATTCAAAAACCTGCGTTTTACAGCAAGTGCAGCCGTTACCAATAAGTTTTGCGTGCTAGGATCTCTGTGTGTCCGTCCACGTTTGGCTGGTGCAGTCCACTGGGAATTACTGCTGCACCGATTTATTTGGTGAAGTGCAGCCATTACATACTTACAAGTAAGTATACCACCTCATAAAAGTGAAAGTGTAAATATCAATAAAGCTTTTATCTTGTGCAGGTCAGGATCACTTTGTGTGTCCGTCCACCAAATGTAAATCAATTTAAGATATTGAACATGTAATTTTTAAATGCAACAAATATAATAATTTTTTAAAAAGATTAATTTATATACATTGTATTAATTGAATCTTTACTAGTTGTATATTTCTTCATATTGCACACCGTCTTCAAAAGAGTCACAACTCAAAACAATACGTTTGTCAGAAAATGCGAAAAACTATTTCTTAGCACATGATAATCATATGGGCTAGGACGACTTTACCTTAGGTCTTTTTTACAAATTATAACAAAAATTTTATCCAGCTTTTGCTGAAAGGTAAATAAAAGCCCTGTGTACACTTTTAGCGCATAATCTCAAAAATGCCAAATTTAGAGTTGTGACTCTTTTGAAGACGGTGTGCAATATAGTCCCTTTGAATAAAGGATTTGTTTGAATTCCATTAATTTTATTTAATATATACTGGAGTTTTAATAAAACCATAGTTTATTTTGAATATTTGGGAATATTTGTCGGTAAGATTTTTCTTTCATTTTCATTTATTGCATTTTTAATATCTATATAGCATGTTTAATACACCATAAAAAAATTAATTCATTGTCTATTGTGTAGATCAATGGAATCTGCTTTAATATTTTAATTCAATATAATATACAAAAAACGCATTTTAGCACTACCAGACTACTTTTCCCACTACGTCTACGATTTGCAGGTTTTGCAGGACTTAGTCCAAAGTCGTTCCCGTACGCCAAAAATTCTGTATCTAGGAACACTTTAGTGCGAGTAACTGAGCAACTGTTCCCAGAATGATGTTTCAAGATTTAGTCCGGAGTTTTTCTTCTGGCAAATCATGAAAAGTGTCAAACGATAGGTAGAGTTGCATTTGTGTACAAAAACAGAATGCGGTGAAAGCAAATAACCTTACATTTGTTAAAAAATGGAAGTAAATAATGAAATATTCGAATATATATGCAATTATTATTAATTATATAGATTTTAAGTTATTTAGTGATCTTTCAGCCAAATCAGTCTTGTAATAATGACAAGTAAACAAACCAAATGACGTGTTTGCCGGAAAAAGTGCTTTTTGCGCTCCCGTACACTTCTGCATCTGTTCTCCTGTTACTCTCACTAGAGAGAGTAAAATTGTAGTTTGACATGTCCACAGGTTTTAGTCCGAAGTACTGGAACAAACTAAATATTTATCCAACCTTGTATTATTGAATCATGATCAGAGGTGGGCACTACCAAAACCAAGCGATAGCTAAAAGTGAGAATGTGTTAGTGTGCCTAATTCCCCAGTAGAAATCGGTTGTATGCATTCTTGAAGGATGCTTGCTATATGAGTAAATTAGTGTGAACAATTCATTCGTAGTCATGAATTTCCACGAATAAATTCAAATTCTAGCGAATTGCAAGCGAATGTACGTTGTCGTTGTTTTAAGTACATTTCTTGATTAATTTGAAGTGGAATTTTTGTAATATTTTCAGTCTTGTACAAAAATTTTAGTGAACGGACGTGTTGTGCGATACTATTTTCATCACAAACGAGCTTTTACAAGATATGCATTTGCATATGTAAGTGCTACTTGTTTGTATATCCCCGTATATTAAAATGTATCAGAAAAGTAGCATTTACATATGGGGATCTTGTAAGAATGCTTTAATACTGTTCCATTAATGCATTTTTGTATGTTTGAAACATTAATACAGCCATATGCATACAGCAGTAATACAAGTGTATGATTAAGGTACGCATACGCTCTGAGAAACCACATGTGTTAAATGGAAATGAAGGTTCATTTATACTGGCATGTATACGCAGCAGCAAGCTCATGCCACCAACAGCGATGTTGTATGCTTAAGATTTCTACTGGGTCATTTTGCATGCTGTCGCGTTCTCATCGTTACGCTCTTGCTTGTATACGTACACATGATGATTACGCTCTTTGACCATGTGCTCGTTCTCTGCCCATGCCTGATCATGATTTAAACCAGTGCCCGCCAAAAAGAGCAAAGTCTTAAAATGAGAATGCATTAGCTATGAAACAAAAAATGAGAATGTGTTGGTGGTAATGCACGGAAAAAAATTTCTGTGTTGTATTACTTATTATAAAAACTTTGGTATGTTTTTTTGCCGTTTAGATCTGAACAACATAGAAACATATAATGAAAGTTAACGGCGCTAAGAAAGAAGAAAGTTGGTAAAATTTTGTATGTATTGTACAAAATTATTATTTTTTTATAATTTAAGTGTGGATTTCTGAGCAAAAAATATAACGTGCTTCGAGCTCTCTGAACATTAAAAGAAAGTTTCGTTGATTTCAAGTAGAAATAAAATAAAAATATATATATCTAATATATATTTATTTTAAAATTAGGTAAAACTTGACATTTAAGAACAATTTAAAATAACGATTAAACCAAAAGATAAATAACAAAACATATTGTATGTTTTAATTGAGGAGTAGTCTGGTATTAAAAAAAATACATAATTCACAAAGTTCTTTTAATATGAAGAAAAGCACGACTTGGTACCATATTTATTAGAGCTCTTGATATTCGATTAATCGAATATTCGAATTATTCGAATATGATACTATTCGAATAGTGAAATTCGATTAGCAGTATTCGAATAATCGCTCACTGTCGATTATTCGAATAACCTGCTCGTAGTCAATTATTCGAATAATAACTGGTGCTCGATTATTCGAATGTTGAAATGTGTGTAGGAATAAGTATGTACACATTTAAATAAATTGAAATGTAGGAACATAAGTTTGTTTTGAGACAATTTTGTAATTATTCAGCAACAATATAAATGAACAGGTTAAAAAATCACATAAAATGCATTTTACCTTCTAAGAGGAATAATTAAGTTATTAAAATGGACACATATCTGTGAAGAAACGCTTATTATTATACAGGAATGTAAGAAGGCTAACATTTTGCGGTGACAAACAACTTCTACGTGGCGTGACAATATTCCCAGCAATTGAAAAAGTGCGTTCGGACTCTGCCGATGTAGCTGGTATGCACAAATATCTTGCGGTTAATTTGAAAAGTTCCGGATAAATAGCACGGTGATTTTTCCACCATGTTAGGGGATGAATGTTGTGGCCGATCTGAGGTTCAGCCAAATAAGAGTCGATTTGTGACATAAAATTATTTGTTGGGATTTCACCATCAAACAAAAAATCCAAGTCGGTATGTACTACGCTGTCTGTTTCTTGGTTAATGACATTGCTTACTTGAAGTTGGCTTCTGATAAAGTCATAAACCTTGTGTTTTGTTTGCGAATCTTCATCATTAAGGTTCTTATATCTGGGGTCTAAAAATTAGGAAATTATTGGAGCTGAAACTTTTTCTAAAACACAACCCATATTGAACCTTTCAAAAAGGGAATTATGTGCAGTTTCTTTGAATATATATTTATTTGCATCGTCTTCCGACGATGCGGCCATGTGGTTTTTAATAAGACGGTGTATTAAAGGTCGCACTAAAGACAATGTCACATTTTTGCCACCACATAGCACTGCAGTCGCTTTATCAAAAGGTTTCAAAATGTCAACCAAGTTCTGCATTTCACCCCACTCCTTCTCTTGCATTTCTAGCCTCAGCGCATCGCAAGTTTTTGTAACGGTTTTATCTGATAAAACTAGGCAGATTGCATTTCGATTCAAAAGCAGCCTCTCACACATGTAATATTTGGAGTTCCAACGTGTTTCGCAGCATTGTATGAGTCGATTTTCCTTTATCCCCAACTGTACTTGGCGGTTTACTAGTGCAGTTATGGCAATATTTGAGCGATGAAAATGTGCTGTTAAATTTCGTCCTTTTTTGCAAATTTTATCGTAATCAGGTACAGCTGCTAATGCGTCACAAGCTGCAAAAGGTGAGCGCTGCACTTGATGCTGTCCCCTATATTAAAAAGTTGTTGCGCTGCTGCATTCATGACTGATGCACTGTCGTGCGTTATCGCTTGCGTTTTGTCGGAAATGTTCCAATCGGCTAAAACTACTTCTATTGCGGATGCAATGTTTTCAGCATTTGGTCGGTCTATAAATACAAATTATTTAAACAATTGACATGTCTTAAAATTAAAACACAAATTATGCATGTATGTATGAGTGTATGTGTTTATTTTATATATCTACATACAAGGTAGTTATTTTAATAGATTTACCTTCTAGTTGCTCGTTACAAAGTGTAACTTTGCACAATTCACTATTTTTGTCAATATACTGGGCTTCGACTGATAAATAACAATCTTGAGTTCTTGATGTCCATTCGTCCACTGAAATTGATGCGCTTTCTACCTCCGCCAAATCGTTTGCAATTTTTTCTCTTACGTCATTATAAAACAATTGTAAGCGTGAGAGTATACTTTGTTGAGAGGGAACTTTGTATCCTGGTTCCAATAACTTCATAAAGTCGCGAAAGCCTTCAGAGGAAAGGAAGGAGATTGGTAACATGTTACTTGCGATTAGGCGTGCCACTCCACGAGATATCAATTCCTGACGTTCAAATGTGCAGTCATGAACGGTGTCGTGCTTTTTTCTCTTACGGCCACCCGAGGTGCTCGCCTGCGTTTCAACGCATTCACCACTTGTTGCATCGATATTCGTGTCCGGTGTTCTACATATGTGTAACAAGCTTGTGCTCTATATTTTACTTATAACTTATATTTTTCTTTATTTGTACTTACATGCCACCACCACGAATCGGTTCCTTCTTATGGACTTGTTTCAAGTGAGTGCTTAGCGAGGAAGTGGAGTAGTGGAAACTAAGGACTGCTCCACAAATGGAGCAAGTAACTTGCTTACCATCACTGCACTTCGTAAAAAAACTCCACACCCAACTTTGTTTTCTTGCACTCATGTTCACAAAAACACACAAAATTTATAAATTCTTTTTTTTTTTTTTGACAAATAACACTTATTACAACGATCGAATATTCGATTTTAAGAAGTTATTCGAATAATCGTAGCTTTGCGACTATTCGAATAATCGAAGAGAATCAACTATTCGAATAGTAACATTCGATTTCCAATCGTACAAACAATTGCCATTCGAACGTTCGAATATTCGAATAATCGAATTATTCGAACAATTTCAAGAGCTCTAATATTTATACCTATTTTTAGGGGTGTATGTACGAAAAATTGTGTTATAAAATTTTTGAATGAATATTTATTCATTCTGCTCAGTGTACCTACTTTATTCAACAATAAAGCCCTGTATGCAGCTCTCAAGAAAACGGTCAAGAAAAAATTGCCATTATTTCGCGTGTGTGTCCAAGGAATTTTGACATTTTTGATACCTCACAGCCTGTCGCCTCACTCTTTCTTCAAGAAATAATGGAACGGGCACATATTTCTGTTGCAAACCTGGGTTGCCTTGTGCTCTTTTTTTCACAAAAAACTTTAGAAAACCGTAGTAGAAAGCGTAGGAAATTTCTTAAGAACTGCGTACTGCCTTAAGGAAATTTGGCTCAAGTAAATTTCTTAGCCATTTCTTGTACGTCATTTTATATGGAGTTTTTGCTTTTCTTGAGAGCTGCATACAGGCCTTAATGCGTCATCAACCTGCTTCGCCTATTGTTTGCATGCAACTAAATAAAATTTGTTGCTCTTCTACTCTTTCTTTTGACGTTCGGATAGTGTACGTGTAAGAAACCGATTGTGTACATGTGAAAGGCCAATATAGTTCGTTTCCCAGGAAAGTGTTTGGCGGGCACTGATTTAAACCCAGTAACTTATTACAATTATTTACGAACGCACTTTGAACACCGAGTCACTCAAGTGGTGAATTTTTCCTTCTTTGTAGTTAGATACTTTGTATGTAGGTGTGTACCAGCGTTGCCGCTTTGAAAATTTTTTACCAAAATTGGCATTTTTTTTTTTATTTATATTTGGTAATTTGGTAACATAATTCTCAATTTGGCAACTTTTTCCATTCGGTCCTACACGTAATATAGGTCAAAAGAATTTCTGATTTTACATTACGAAGTGAGTCGTAAGCGTTTCCTTTTATAGATATATCTGCCAAGTAATCCGGAAAGTTTCGCAAGTCTAAAAGTTCTTCGGCGTTCCTTGGTTACTAGGGTTGTGTGATCTCTAACAAACTGCTTGAAAGTGGCTATTGTCATATCTACCTTGTCCTTTTCCAGACGGTAGTGGATGGTCGTACTTTTCCTTATCAGTTCGTCAGCTTTGCAATTGCCATCAATATTTCGGTGTAACTCGGCAACCATATGAGTAGAATTCTATGTAAATGGTTATGTTCGTTCAAAAAATTCCGGAATTCAGTACGCAACCTAACTTTGGCATAAGTGCAGAATACGGCCCGTTAAGCTAGAAAAAAAACGAAAAGTGGCCGTGGTCCGCCCTTTTTTTCTGATTCTAATGTTATACAAAATGTTTTGGGGTGGTAAACTTATGTTGCAGGTGCTATGGAGTGGCAAAGGGGTAATTTTCGAAAAACGGGACTTATTCTGCACTTGTTCCCTTAACTTTATGTGTGAGTCGAAAGCTTTCACGACTGCAGTGAATTTTGCGATATTTTCGACTTGTTAACATATGTTTGTATGTTTATTGGTCATAACTGGAGAAATGTTGATTTTAAAGTGCTGCAAAATTTTAGGTTTACGGCCTCATGAAAAAGTGGCATGGTGCCAAGTCGTAGGATCTCAGTGGTATTCCCTCTACGGAACATTATGCGCCTAATAGCGTGTGGCTTTGTGGCCTGAGCTTTTTTCACGGATGGGGATGTACAGCGTGGCGACGATTAACTGTTACCCAGTTTTTTTTTTGAGAAATAAAAGGGTAATCTATAGTTTTTGCGAAAACAGTATTTTATTATTAATGTTCCACAGATTTTACTTTGGTTGTATTAATTACTTATTAAATTTTAATCCTTATTTACAATTGCCGCCAGTGTAAACTTTGAGAGAAAAGTTCATTTGGCACGCAGGCCTTCATCAGTTAAATTATTCCATATCTTCTGTAACCATAGGCAAATTTTTTCCGTTTTGAGTCCCTTATACTTCCCATTTTGTTCAACATAAGGTCTCATACTCAAAAATCGAATAGACTCAGAACTGGTGACTAGGACGGGCATTCATTCGACCAACCTTATAGTTTTTTTCTTTTTTGTATTTTTTTATACAAAGCCTAAGAAAAAATACACCTGAAAAAGACTTGCGTGCCAAATGAACTTTTCTCTCAAAGTTTAAACTGCTGGCAAATGTAAATAGGGATAAACATGTAATAACTAATTAATACAACTAAAGTAAAATCTGTGGAAAATTAACAATAAAATACTTTTTTTTTGCAAAATCTCTAAAGGAGCCTTTTAGTTCTCAAAAAAGACCGGGGTAACAGTTATTCGTAGCCACGCTTTATATCCAACTGCAAAGCATACCATTACGAGCCATAATACAGTACCATGTTCTTAAAACAATGCGAAGTCGACAAATTTATTTCTTCGGCCATACTCAGGTTTGAAATCCCCACCAAGCTTTTATGTTGCTGGTTGCATGAAAAGCTTGGTATCTTTGGATATATGCACATAGGCTGCATTTCTTTATTCATTCTGAACGTTTGGAATAAACTTTTTTGTTTATTTATTCTTTAGAACGTTCCTGATGATATGTTGACGTATATTTCAAACGCATTCTGTTTATTCCGGCTGTGAAGTGGGATTATCCGGAATGCATAAAGAAACGCAGCCATAAATTAAGTTTGGTAAAATCTTGTTGAATTTGGTCATTTTTTTTCTGGTGATTTTGGAGAAAAATCAGAAAAAGTTGTGGCAACACTGGTGTGTATGGGTACATTTATAAATTAACCTAGGTATATGTTTACATTCCAAACACTAACAAATGCTGATTATCAACAAGCATTACTAAGAAATACAACATACTTACAGTGGTTTAATTAGCAGATTTTTTGAGACCTACTATCAATTATAATTATACAATTAATATGGCTTCGGCTCGTATACAACACGTACTTCTCACTGCACCTACAACGTATGTTAATACAGCAGAATTGTATACAAAACTATGAATTCAGCCGGCTTCCTTTGAGTAAAAGGGACAGCACATATTTTTCTCATTGTACTGGCCGTGTTCACCTGCTTGCAGAAGAAAGTTATGCGAGCTACACATTGTCCATCAAGTTTGTCAGTCAATAATGTATCAGTTTTGAGGAGCGGTCAAACTATCAGGCATGTATGTTGGATTTGGTTCAAGTTGTTCAATTTCTTTATGCTAAAGTATATAAATATCACAAAAATATGACAAATCCATAATACAACAAGTAATTTTTAAGCAAAAAACAAAAACGACTTCAAATCTCATATAAAAATTTAATATTATCGTTAATTTCTTCACGAATTATCGGTACCCTTGAGGTACCACCTTTCCGATGAAATAAGAATTATCGAAATCGGTTAACGTCGTCCAAAGTTATGCGGTAACATACACAAAAAAAATACATTCAACAATTTGTATTGAGCTTGAGGCCGTTTTTAATGAAAAGCCAGTTGCCTACGCACTGTGCTAAGTCCGCCTTAATACTTGTTGCTTTTTTCCACTTTTTCATTTGTTAAGCCAACTACATACAAGCGCAGCTATTCCAGAACTATTTAAACTTGATCATGTGGTTGTTGGTTTTGTTGATTTTTGTTAATAATTCTATTTTTAAAATGTTTAACTTTTAGGTGTGCTCGTCCTTAAAGTTCTGAACACATTGAAAACGACGACCTACGACCACAGCTTCCAATTTGCCATCTTCATTATCCAAACGCTTTGTCGATGGCGACATGATTTCGTTGAACGCGGCAGCGACTTCATGAATTTGTATGAGTTTGACATAAAAGAAGAGGAAGAACCTTATCTGTCGCCAGAAAAATAGAAATAGATCTAATCTGGCTACAACTACAGCCGTCGCGTAGCCCGGTCGTCGCCAAAATAATTATCTACATAAGAGTAGTAATTTGACAGCTGTGGTTGTAGCTTGTCGTATTCATTGTGTTCGGGCTATAAGTTATTTGTTTTTGTTATTTATGGCCATGAACGAAAGACACAAGATCACGTAAGAACAAGAGAGTGAAAAAGTCGATTTTTTTAGCGGGTTCAACGCCATCTTGTTTCACTGGAAAACGAGCGAAAAGTAAACAAAGCAAAGAAAACAACGAAAACCAAAATTAGCCAAAATTATTGTCAGCCACTTTAAGCGCACAATTTAGGTAAAATGATGCAATAAAATGCTTGAAAATTTGTTGTCATGTTGAATTAACTCTTCTTTACTTAAATAAAAGTGTAAAATAGTGGTGCTTGTGATGTAAACAAATGCTCAGCTGACGAACCCGCTTTCGCAAACTTTTTTCTCAAAACCAGTTACAAATACAACGTCGCGTTCTTACGTGATCTTGTATTTTTGGTTCATGATTTATGGCTCGACCATCGATAGTTTTCCAGCTCTAGCCCCAAACTGATCCATGAACCAAGAATGATAGAATACAAGATTGCGCCGTCCTGGGCGTTGACATTTGTGTACCACAAGTAAACAAAGAATAGAGCGAAAAGAAGAACGAGTTGAAACTGCCAAAGCAGTTCACTTTACAGCGAAAAACGTGTTTTAATTTTGCTAAATGCGAAAATATTGCATTTTTCACCTAATCTATTAGAGAACAGTGAACATTTTAGATGCACTCCATTGCTTTGCAATTGAGGCTGCTTCGGCAAACGTTTTAATGCACTCAATTGCTTTGCAATTAAGGCTGTATCAGAAACTCCTTGATACATTCATACGGCCACTCGTTGGCCGCTCCAAAAAATCCAACCGCTATCCAATCAACAATGATAATTTGTTGCACAGAGGACTCGTCTGTCCGAGTCGATCTTTATTTTTATAATAATAATAAGCAAATTATAATTTTAATCTTATGCCTGCCAATGTGCAGCGCTACGAAACAGAGAAACGACAGAACCACAAAAAACTAAAGAAACAAGTGATGCCACTGAATACGAAAAATATATACATGTAATTAAATCAGTGATGGGACATGATGGCTTATACATCCTGCCCGGCTAAACCGTCACGGTTCAGGATCTCTTCGTTGGGACCAGTTAGCCGGCAAAGCTTTTGAACCGGTCGCTGACATCGATGCTTTACATAGAGACCTTCGTCTGTCCTCTTATCGCTGTTGTACTCGACGGTTACGACGCGCACTAGGCCATCGTCGCCAGGATGTACATCGATGACTCGTGCCATACGACAGTGAGCTGGTGGAAGATTCTCGTTGAGGATAAGTACTACGTCGCCGCGTTGAAGATTGGGATGAGGACGTACCCATTTACCACGTGCCTGAAGCGAAGTAAGGTAGTTTTGCTGCCATCGCTTCCAAAAATGTTCATACATGCGCTGCAGCCGCTGCCAATACTTGAGACTATTCTCAGGAACATCAGGCACTGCAGGCTCGGGGCGAGAAACAAGCGGTCGTCCAATGAGGAACTCTCCAGGAGTAAGTGCGAGACCACCTTCGGGATCATCGTGAAGAGCCACCAGTGGGCGGGAATTAAAACACGCTTCTATCCGAGTTAGTAGAGTGCTTAGTTCGATAAATCTCAATGTTTGACGACCAATCGTCCGGTACAGGTGTATCTTCGCAGATCTCACAGCGGCCTCCCAGAGTCCACCATGATGCGGAGCTGCAGGAGCGATGAATCTCCACTTCGTACCTACAGCGGCTACATGTTGTTTCGCTTGCGTGTTCGACCATTCCGCCAAGTCAAGCTGCAGCTGTTTATTGGCTCCAACAAATTGCGTACCATTATCGCTGTAAAGTATGGCGCAAATACCTCGTCGGCTTGTAAAGCGGTCGTATACGTCAATAAATGCCCTGGTTGTCAAATTCTCAGCCAGCTCTATATGCACGGCCTTGGAGGCCATGCAGACAAAAATCGCACCATAAGTCTTGGTCAAAACGTTCGACCTCTTACCACCCAATCGCACATTAATTGGGCCGCAGTAATCGAGGCCTGTGTGAGTGAACGGTGGTGCAACCAATACCCTTGATCTCGAGAGCGATGCCATCTGTTGTTGTTGGGTGATTCGCTGATGACGGCGGCATACAACACATCGATGGACAAACGTCTTGGCCAATGCGCGCATGTGTACGATCCAGAAACGTTGGCGCAAATACTGCATCATCCCTTGAATGCCACCATGAATACACTTCTCATGGGCATCGGCGATAAGCAGCCATGATAGTGCTCCATCCTTCGCTAGAATAATCGGGTGCCGTTGATTAAATGACAACTCTGCTCTCTGTAAGTGACCACCGACTCGAAGTATCTGTTTTTCGTCCAAGAAGGGATTCAGGGACACTAGCTTACTTGTGGAACTTATGCTGGAATGAGATCTGAGCGAATTAATATCTGATAGGTACACATTACCTTGTGACTGTCGAATGTGAAGCTCAAGGGCCCATGCCCTCTCCTCTGTGGTCAGCGGATCACCTCGGTGACCTCGGAATGCAGGTAAGATTCGTCGTAGACGTGCCGTAGTGTCAAGCAGTCTATTCAGACGGCTAAACTTCTCCACCAAAGGAATTCGCCTGCCACCGAATGCCGTGTGCAATAACCCACATGTCGCAGCGGTCACCAAGCTGCGAGGGGGGGCGGCTCTCCAACGTTGCTGTCTGTTGTTCTTCGTCAGTCAAAGCAGGCAACTCGGTGATACGATTGAAGCAAGTGTTGGTGGACCAGTCCACCAGAGTAGATGATCTTCAAGCGCTGTTGGTGGAATGCCACGACTGGCGCATTTTGCTGGGTTGTGTTCACTTCGGATGTGTCGCCAATACTTCACTTCAGAATGAGTTTGTATGAATGCCACACGTTTGGCTACATACGGCTTCAATACGGTCGGTGCTTTCTGGATCCAGTGGAGGACAATGGTCGAATCACTCCAATACATACAATCTGCGCTGTCCAGTCGCAAGGCGTGACGAATCTCTTCCATCGTCATAACGAGTAGTTGTGCTGCACTGAGTTCCATTCGTGGAATTGTAGTACCCTTACTGGGTCCTACCCTTGTTTTGGCCGCAACCAGGGATACGCGAACCGCACCCTCTGGATCTTCGATGCGCACATAGACGACCGCAGCGTAAGCTTTGCTGCTGGCGTCACAGAAGCCGTGCAAGTTTACCGTGGACGTCTTGGTCATGCCCAGCCAACGCAAGACCTGAATACTGGAAAGCTGGTACAAACCATTCCGAAATGTTAACCATTAATCTCGTAAATAGCCTGGTAATGCTGTATCCCATGGCAGCTCTGCCTTCCAAAGCATCTGAATAAAAATCTTGGCCCATACGATCACCGGCGACAATAATCCCGATGTGTCGTATAATCGTGCGACATCGCTAAGTACGTTGCGTTTAGTAGGAATTGCATCGAGGTCCGGCAACCGTACTTTGTAAAATAAAGTGTCATTATTAGGGTTCCAGTGCAAGCCCAGTACAGTGGTATCAGAATTACTCGGAAACGACTCGGTGGTGGCAACTGATGCATCCACAAGAGCCGTCAAGGTCAGCGCGCAATTGGAGTTCCACTTACTCAAAACGAAATGGCCTTGGCGCAGGATCTTGCCGACATTACGAGCACGCTCGATTGCCTCTGTAGTAGTATCTACACTATCCAAGTAATCATCGACGTAAAAGTTTGAGAGGATGCTCTCCTTGGCCTCAGCTGCCCGGTTAACATTGTGGATAACTGAAAAGTTATCACTGGCGCACTGTTGCAATGTGCGAATAGCGTTGTACGGTCCACAAGCCATACCGCCAGAGAATCTGCTGCCATTTGCGATGCCTTTTATCCACCTCGACCCGACGGAACATCTTCTCCACGTCCGCCTTAATGGCAACTTGAATCCGTCGAAATCTGTGGAGGATGTGGACGAGATTGTCCTCCAATTGGGGACCAACCAGTTGCGTGTCGTTCAATGATATGCCATTGCTCGATTTTGCCGAGGCATTAAACACCGCGCGGAATTTCGCGCGAATGAAAGAATTGACGAAGGGCACCACTATGGGAATTTCCAAGTACCGGAGCATTGAATCGGAATAAAATTTGTACGACATATCAACCATCGGGATTCCTCGAAAACGTGTCCATGAATATTTGCTCGCAGTCCTCCACATAGCTGCCTTCAGGTGGTTCTTCCGCATCCCAAAATTTTCGAAGAAGCTCATCAAGATCATGGTCTTTCAATTTGGTACTTAAGGACTGAGGCTTGGATTCGTGCGATTGGGCATTAGTCGGGCCCAACACAATCCACCCGAGTCGAGTACGCAATGCACATGGTTTATCACAGCCTCCTGATACCACTCCATCTTGGAGGATGGTGCTCCAAATATCAGCACCGATAAGCAAATCGATGCACCCCGGTAAACCAAATGTAGGGTCAGCCAGTTGTAGACCACTTAAGTACTCATAGGCGGCTTTGTTTACAGGAATCGCTGGTGTCGATGAAGTGATCGAATTCAAAATGTAAGCGTTGAAACTAATGTCGACCCCTTCACCAATCCTCGAACGCAGGTTAAGGGTGGTAATGGCCTTAGTGTACGTTGAGTTTTGGCCGACGCCTTCAATAGTCATGACACAGCGTCTTCTACGAAGATTCAAACGATGAAACATAGATTCTGATAAAAAGCTCACCTGAGATCCCATATCACACAAAGCTCTGCATTTATGTAGGTTGCCCTGATGATCAGCGAGCAAAACCTGCGCAGTGGCCAACAACACGACGTGATCACCATGAACCAAGAAAGACTGAACTACATTTGACTGTTGTTCACCGCGTGGGAAGACCTGAGGCTGCGATACTGTAGGTTCTGGCTTTGAATTCGTTGAATCCATTTGGTGGGAACCGGTGGCCATGCTAGTACCCGAACCAACAGTCGGACTGCGACAAAGAAGTGTATGATGTTTTTGGCGGCAAACCGTACAAACTCCTGCTGAACAATCACGCGTAACATGGCCGTCACGTAGACAGTTGAAGCAAAGGCAAACGTTTAACGGTCTCCCAACGAGCCGTTACTGCAAGATTCCGCCAGCGATGACATTTGGCAAGAAGATGGTTCTCCGAACAATGTGGACAACTTGAAGTATTCGCACCATTCGCTTGTGCAGACGCTATGTGTGCTCTAGCCCCACGTTGTGCCGTATGCCGTGAAGAGGTGATCACACCATGCGACACAGACGATGCAGCCGGCATATTCATCGCGCGACGCTCGATGAAACTCAATAACTCTTCCAATCGGGGAATATCGTTGTCTTTGAGGCTCATGCCCCAATCATTTCTTGCTGCTACCGGCAGCTTTGGCAGCAATATTGGAATCGCAAGTGCATCCCATTGTGTTACCGGCAACCCCATGACAGATAATGCACGAAAGCTGTTACGTACACAGTCGATGATATCACGGAGCACCTTCTGTGTGTCCCGTGCCAGTTGGCAAAGCTAGTATACGTTGCACATGGGTTTGTGACAGCAGATAGGGGTTGTCATAGCGACGCTTCAGTTCCGCCCAAACCTCTTCATATCCTCCAGTATGCAACCCAGTGACCATTGGGACACTTTCAGGCTTGACGTACTGCCGCAATTTACTAAGCTTGTATGTTAGCTCGAGATCTGTCCGTTGGTGGACCATTGTCTCGAACATGTCTTTAAACACAAGCCAGTTCTCCACCTGACCATCGAAGGGTGGTATGGAAACAGGATCTAGCCGCAAATCCGCTGCTTGGGTCAGCACGAAGTCATGCTCAACAGGAGTGCATTGCAATAGCAAGCGACGTAATTTAATGCAAACCTTGTTGAATTGCTCTTCCGTGCTAGCGTACAGTGTCCGACTAAGTCCAAATGATGTTCAACGAAACGATCCCAGTACTGTGCTCTATTACGACCTGGTCTGGACTGTAGTCCTCTGTATGAACCATATTAAAAATCCGCGTAATCGATGACTTCGCGGAAGTACGTAAATTCAAAGACGTCATCCCGCAATATATATTGTACAGTTTTCCCAAGAAAATGATATCTGCCTAATCACGCCACAAAGCAAACGTTGATTAGCGGCTTATCGAACAGTTAATTCTAAACGGCTCACGAGTTGTTGTTGTGCCACCTCGAAGCGACTACAAATCACCGCTATTGCCGCACTTCTGGCAAAGTCTCAGTACTCCGTTATACGAACTAAATATGTGGAGCCCTTGCCGGTAACTCCAGCTGCACTGCCAATCCAAGCGAGACTTCCTCGATCGCTTGTTCGCGAATGCACCTCAAAATTGTTCCTCACAGGAGGCACCAAAAATGTATCAGAAACTCCTTGATACATTCAGACGTCCACTCGTTGGCCGCTCCAAAAAATCCAACCGCTATCAAATCAACAATGATAATTTATTGCACAGAGGACTCGTCTGTCCGAGTCGATCTTTATTTGTATAATAATAATAAGCAAATTACAATTTTAATCTTATGCCTGCCAATGTGCAGCGCTACGAAACAGAGAAACGACAGAACCACAAAAAACTAAAGAAACAAGTGATGCCACTGAATACGAAAAATATATACATGTAATTAAATCAGTGATGGGACATTATGGCTTATACACATGTAATTAAATCAGTGATGGGACATGATGTCTTATACAAAGGCTGTTGCAGAAAACTGCAGCAGCATCTCTGTGGGATTGATTAGCTAACTTGCAAATGGAGGCTGCGTGTAGCAGAAACAAAATCATTGTGAGGAAATGCTGTTAATATAATAATAGAGAAACATTTCGGGAACGGCATTGTCGTGCCCTATGTACACAAAATGCAGCGATTCGTCCGCGCGACACTTGCACCTACGCTTCTTGCATCTTGGGGGCTGTCGCAATTTAACACACAGCACTTCATTGTATTAGTTTTTACGCTGTCTTCAACTCAAAAATCACTCACAAATTGCAAATTAACACAATTTAAACTGATTTTTCACTTATAATTCAAATTTCTCTTTCGCTGATTTGTAAACAAAGGTTTATTTACAAGTTACCACAACTGTCAAAATTAGGGTTGCCAGACGTACTGCTTTTGGGAGTAAACGTACTCCTTTTTATTGCAATGTACTCCCATGTACTCCCAAAAAAATATCTGGAAATGTACTCCTTTATAATAATAATATATAATAACTGTTGCACAGTTTTGTTTGAAAAATAAAATTGGCCTTTATAGATTTTGCGAAAAAAGTAGTTTATTGTTAATTATCCACAGATTTTACTTCAATTTTATTAATTTGTTTTTAAATTTTCACCTTCATTTGGGTTTACCGGCGATAAACACTTTGAGAGAGAAGCGCAAGTAAAAAAAGTCGTTATTGTATAGTTTTTAGATTTAACCCTCATTTGGGTTTACCAGGGGGTTTGGGAGAAAAGCGGCACGCAAGTCTTCGTCGGTTACTTTATTACATATCTTCTGTAAATATAGGCTAATTTCCTCCCACTTTTCGGCCGCGCTTAGGGATTATAACCCTTACTAAGTAGAAGATGGGCAGGCACCTCTTTTGTTATCAAGGGTATATAAAATGTCCCGTGCAAATCAATATTCAACCTTTTTCAAACGAAAAAGCGCAAGTGAAAATTGTGACTTTTGGTCATTTTTCTAAGGGGTCCCTAGTAGGGCTGCCAGACGTCCCGGTTTTCCCGGACATGTCCCGGTTTTAGACTATTTGTCCCGGAGTCTCGGTCCAACCTTAAAATGTCCCGGGTTTCGTTTAAGTGTCGCGGTTTTCGATTTGATTGCACAAATTTTGAATAAAAATTACTACACTGAGAGAAACAACGCATTGTAATATTAAGAAAAATTTTATGAATTTACTGGGGGAAATAACGCATAGTAAACATGAATATTTTTTATTTGAATATCGTTTTAAAATGTTCGTATTTAAAAACAATACTTTCATACCACGAACACGTGGTGTTGAATCAAACTGAGCATTTGAATGCACATTTACATGTCTGGCTGTAGCTGAGTGCACGAAGATGCTTGCCACAACTTGCTAATTTCCAGAGCGTCAGGGTTCAAATACCAGTACAGGCAGCATGGAATTCAAATATTTTTTTTTTTTAACTTAATTATGAAAAAGCATCCTTTAAGTGCAAAGCGCTTCATTTTAATATTGGCGTATTTGAATTGAATATTTCTATACTAAATACTAAAATTTGTATACTTAAATTTATTACGAGTTGGGTTGGTGCCCTTTCATATGCGATTTTTTTTTTTTTAATTTAGCACGTTTTGCACAAGCAATAGTTGATGATTAATATAATATGTACCTAAATACATTAAAATGACATGCACAGAGTTTTACAATTATATTAAGCAAAAGCCAGAAGTTTTGAAACAAGTTCACAGCAACGAAACAAATTACTGATATTTTAATGTTACCTTGTATTTAATTTTGTTTCTTTCGTGAAACCTAAATCACTTATAAGTACCGCGCCGTTCAAAATTATTGGCTCGGAGACTCTTTCATCAGATCACAATTTCTAATCAGATCTTTTAGAAAAATTTTGAAAATGTAGCTGTTGAGCCAATTAGTAAAGTGCAAGTCTGAAGTTACCAGAAAATTTCGTTGATTTTTTGCAATTATTTATTTTTTGCTAACAGTGTCTTCCACATACCAAAAAATGTCGAACATAAGTAGTTTGTATGGAAGAAACTCTCAGTAAAGACAATACCAAAAATCAACTAAATTTTTATGGGCTGCAAAACTTCATTTTCAACATTTTTATAAAAAAGTCTGAATAGAAAGTTGCGAATTTGTATGCAAATTTATTGCATTTTCCCGAGTTTTGCACAAAGTTTAGAAATCTTTGTTTATGTTTTGTGATGTATTTAGTATAAACTGTATTTTTATAAGGAACAAAAAAGGTACATGCATTGTGAAAAATTCTCTGTGCTTTAGCTGTGATAAATTGTTTTGTTTTGCTGGTGTACGTTGTAATGATCTCATGATCTCATTTTTTTATGTTTTTTTTTTGTTTGTCAAAATAAAATTTTACTACATACTTTCGTACGTAATTTTTGTCGAAACGAAAGGGAAGGGAGCGAGAGGCCTTTCCCACCCTTAAGTGTCCCGTTTTGGCAACAGATATCTCTGCCCCAGTCCCTAGGGAGCGATAGGGGCCCTAGGTGGTCGGGAGTAACATTTTTGTCAATGGCGGTTCATGCCTACGGCTGCCAGACGTCCCGGTTTTCCCGGACATGTCCCGGTTTTAGACTATTGTCCCGGTGTCCCGGTCCAACCTTAAAATGTCCCGGGTTTCGTTTTAGTGCCCCGGTTTTTGATTTGATTGCACAAACTTGAATAAAAGTTCAAAAATCACTACACTAAGAAAAAAAATTGTAATATTCAGAAAAATGTTATGAATTCACTGAGGGAAATAACGCATGGTAAACATGAATACTTTCTATTTGATTATCGTTTAAAAATGTTCGTATTTAAAAATAATACTTTCATAACACGCACGCGTGGTGTTGATTCAAACTCAGCATTTAAATGGACATTTACATGTCTAGCTGTAGCTGAGTGCGCGAAGATGCTTGCCACAATTTGCTAATTTCCAGAGGGTCAAGGTTCAATTCCCATTACAACCAGCATGGAATTTAAATATTTTTTAACTTAATTATGAAAAAGCAATCGGTAATTGCAAATCGCTTCATTTTAATATGGGCGTATTTGAATTGAATATTTCTATACATACTAAAATTTGTATACTTAAATGTATTACGAGTTGGGTTGGTGCTCTTTCATATGCGTATTTTTTTAATGTAGCACGCTTTTTTAATTCTAAACTTCTTTTTCTCAGTGCCCCGGTTTAATTTGTGAAATAGTTACATTTAGAGATAGTTGAACTTTACACAAGCATCAGTTGATGATTAGTATATGTACCTAAATACGTTCAAAATGACGTGCACAGAGTTTTACAATTATATTAAGGAAAAGACAGAAGTTTTGAAACAAGTTCACAGCAACGAAAAATATGACTGATATTTTAATGTTATCTTGTACTTACATTTTTTTCTTTCATGAAACCTAGACTTATAAGTACGTACAGTGTCGTACAAAATTATTGGCTCGGAGGTCTTTTAGAAAAATTTTGAAAATGTAGCTTTTGAGCCTCTCTGAGAAACTCTCAGTAAAAACAATACCAAAAATCACTAAAATTTAATGGGCCGGAAAACTTCATTTTAAACATTTTTATAAAAAGTCTGATTAGAATGTTGCTAATTTGTATGCAAATTTATTGAATTTTCCCGAGTTTAGCACAAAGTTTAAGAGGCCCTCTCTAAAGTGCCCCGGTTTGGGCAACAGAGATATCTGGCAGCCCTATTCATGCCCTCTCCAAAAAGGTCGGAAAAGGTGCCACGTCACCACCCCTATTGGAAAGCCAACCCGTATAGTTATTTAATTTTCACATTTATTGTTGCTTTGAAAAAGAATTCTAAGATATCTTTGTTTGTTTGTACCTAATTAATGGTAATTTGTAACAATAAATTGCACAAAAGATTAAAAAAAGAAATTGTTCTCCTTTCTTATGTCATTTACTGCTTTTTTCTATCGAAAATATAAATGTACTCCTTTCTCCGTTTCAAAATCTGGCAACCCTAGTCAAAATCGGCAAATCCAAAGTAGCGGTATCACTGACGGCGCCACCTTTGTTCGCCGCACCGTGTCCATGAACCAATTAGAACAGATCTGACCGGTTGAGAAGCCGCCATTTGTAATAGCAACTGAGAAAAAAGTGTGTGACGTTCGTAATTTTGAAATTTGCTATTTCTGTTTTGCTTCTTTCTTTATTTTGTATTTTGCCGGTGGTTTATTTCAGTGATTTTTAAGCGATTTTAAATAATTTTTTTGTGCAAATGTAATTAAAATGAAATGCGCGGTAATTGGTTGCAAAAACACTTACAAAAAATAATAAATTGGTTAGCACAAACTTTTGCTACAAAATTGCTTGCATTTTTTCCTTTATGCTTCGTCTTCATATTCTTTGTTTACTTTTCAAAGAAAATAACATGGGGGGGGTAGAGGGGGTCGCACATATCACAAAACTGAAAACCTGACGGCGAGGAAACTCATAGGGCCAATTTCAAATGAATATTTAAATGACACTTAAGTTTAATTTTGGATTGTTGTTTAAATGCCATTTAACTTTCGTTGGGTTTCAGATCTACTTTGTTTAAATATGCCAAACAATTGGCAGCACTGCTGCTTGTTCCTTGAAATTGTTGTTGCATTTGCTTGTTTGTTTACATTTTGTGCTGAACAGCTGATTGTTTTTTGGTGGGATTGATTAAACTACCTACCAATCAATCTTGATTGTTCGGTACAAACACAGGGTTGCATATCTCATATTTAAATAGCCAATATTCGCCATTTAAGTTCAGATTAAATGTGTGATCTGAAAATGTATAGTGAAAGTTAATCAACAATCTCTACTTAAATAGACCATCTGAAATTGGGCCATAGTTTACGAGAAATTTGTTGTTAAAGTTGAAAATTTCACCTAACAAAATGTACGATAACAAACCATTTCAAACAAGTACAAGTGTGCAGAAAACACTAATCCAACTAAATTAAGCTCTTTGAACGTTTATCTAATTTATATTTTATTAATTTCATTATTTAACGATCAGGAACACGTTTATAAATTTGTTTACTCTCCCTTAGACAACCGAATTAGTATGTAAGTGTGTAATTATGGACAATGACCGAAACGAAGATGGCCGCACATGTGAGTAACGTGTTGCCAGAATACGTTTCAAGATGTGTTGTCAGATGCTCAAAGCGTAAGAATATTATAAATTCGAATATAATAAGTTATATTATTTTATAAGTTTAATAGCAATTGTGAGTATTATGTGTGCAGCGTAAGAATATTATAAAGGCGAATAGGAACAAATAAAGAATACCCACCGTTTCACTAGAAAAAAACTAAAAATAGGAGTCGAAAAATAGGAGTTGCGTCCACAGTATTTTAGCGTAGAATTCCTTACCGTAGAAGTCCACAAGAATTTTTTTGCTACAAGTCATATATCAAATTAAGTATTTTTGTGCTATTTCTGATAAACATATCTGTTAGTATTTTTGTGCTATTTCTGATAAACATATCTGTTAATATAAATAGTAACGTAATAATAATTTAAATAATAATTACGTAGTAATAATTTAGTTTTTTACCTTTTCTCGCAACGTGTATACATTATATACATAGATGTATATATCAAATGAAAGGCCCTTCAATCATCTTTCCAACGATATTTAGAAAATCGGTTCAATAGTTTTCGAAATATAAGCTTTTGAAAATGTTGAAAATTCCACGTTTAGCCCCCCCTATCCTCTGTCAAAGGTCAGTATTCTTTAGGTGTTCCCTTATAATAAAATATTATTTATTATATACTACGTTTATACGTAAGCTATTTGCAAATAAAAATAATTTGCAAATACGTAACTCACTGTTTATTCGATGGTGAAAAATTCTTTTTTAATATTGCCTGATTATAAAAAGGTAATAATATGACCATCGAAAAAGAAAATAAACATCTGGCAATACATTTTGAAACGTATTCTGGCAATACGTTACTCACACGTGCGGCCGTCTTCGTTTCGGTCATTGTCCATACATACATTCATACATACTATTTCGGTTGTCTAATAGAAAATTATTGTGAATAGGGCCTTAGCTGGCATATATGTAAATACTCTTTAACAGAACGTATACTTAAACGCAGTCTGTATACGCAGAATTTTGTCGATTACTGGAGCCCTCAGTGTTGCTTACTACACTGTTGCCACTCTTCAATGCCTTTTCATAAACTTACCCTTTCAACCACAATTTTTCGTGCTATAATAGATTTTAGCTAAATATAAACTACTTAGTTTTCAACAAAAACCTTATTCAATAGTAAATTTCAAATATTTTAAACATATTTTGAATAGGAACTTATAACTTTTTTACCATCTGTAAAACTAACGAAGTGGCAACCATCTAAAGAAGGAGAAATCAGCTGACACGGAAAAATCTAAATTCCACAGATTTCTGCGCTACGGGCTACAACTACAGAAAAATTCTGCGGTGTTGAGTTTTCATTTACATGGCTCTTTGGTAAGGCAGATCGTGTCAGCTGACTCGGGTTTACGTACCGGTAGGTTTACGTTCTTGACTAATTTCAGCTTTTACCACTAACATCTGTCAAATGTATACTTTCTTTGCTTAAAGGAAATATAAAATGTCTCTTCTTCTTTTGCACAAAAAACGATCGCACGTGTTTTTTTTTATTTCAACAGGTTATGGGCCCAGCCCACCTCGTTAATTAATTTTTCTTTTGCCTCTGTTGAATTGCG
>NW_023459566.1:0-10534 GCF_013731165.1 Rhagoletis pomonella | reverse complement strand
CTTCGACTGCAAAATGACTTCCGTTTTGCTTCGAAGCATGTTGCAGATGTCAAAAGATTGCGTTATAGTTAAACTTAACTAAGTGGATAAATGAAAATAGCATATACTGCAAATATATGTATATAATATACTGCAAAATAAAGACTATAGTAGTAAAAATTTCAAATGTTTATTAAAACTATACCTCATTGCACTAGCTTCCAAAAACAGAGAAGAAAAATAACTATGACGTACTGAGCTCTGGTTGTTGATGCAAGACTATTTTGCTGAGACTGACGCGACAGACACCAGTACACCAGGTTGGGGTTACTTTAGTCGTCGCTGAAGTGTTTGCACTAGTTGGTGTCGGTTGGTGTACAGAAAAACTATCAAACTCCAGGTTGATTTTCGGCGCCAATGAAGCAACTGAGCCGAAGATATCATCAAGGTTGGCATTTGAAGTTGGTTGTACATTAATTTCTAAAATAGAAATGTAGGTCTCAATCCAGAACTTAACCAAATATAAATTTGGATGGCCGCCTAAAAGTCTAAGACTTTTTTGAATCTACCAAATCCTTACCTAAAATATCAGGTATTGGAGCCGAGCCAATGTCAGATGAATTAACATCCCCGAATGCTCCAAGCAAATCGAAACTAGCGTCACTCGTTGGCATAACAGTGGCTTGTGGATCTTGCACCGGCAGCTGGGGTTGGGGCTGGTTTAAATTGAGCATGTCTATTGGTGGTGATGGTTGAGGTTGGATTCGAGGTACATCCTCTTGCTTTATTTCGGTAGCATCTGGTAAAATAGGCATTATCTACCGAAGCAGCTGACCTAACAGGCGTAGGTTTGTTGATGGAACTAGGTTTTGTCACTGTAGTAAGGAAAATAAATAAATTAATGAAATGGGCGAAAATACTATAGGGACTTGCCGAAATTATCCACCATTTCCTCGAATTCCGATTGCGAACTAAATATATGTTGTGCGTTTCTTATGGGCTTTGCTGGTAACCAAGGAGGATTCCTACTCGGCGGAAATTTGTTATCCATGAAACTCAACGACAGCGAAACCGAAAAGTCATGAGGAACCTGATCGGCATCCGGTAAATCATCGAGATCATTCGAGGAAAATGTTATCAATGTTTCTTGTTCCGGTATGAAGCCCGTGTTGATTTGGAATTGACAAATCTTCAAACTCTGAGGACGTACCATGCCTTTAAGTGCATTCCGCGCATGATAAAGCACCACTTCATTTATGGAAAATTATGGAAATTAAGCTGCATGTTGCTTTTCCACAATAAAATTTTCATTTGAAACGGCCTCGAGCTCAATATAAATTGTTGAATATAATACTATGTCTCCATTGAGAGATTTATCCATTAAGATTTAATAAATCCAGTTGCTAAGTCACAACCGTACCCATTACCACAACGAGATATGTTTGACGTTCACATTTTTAAATATTTGACGTTTGCTTTTGTATGATTTTATAAATACAGTTGCGGACATTGATATACAGACAGATAAAAGGAAGGTACCAAGCGGAATTTCATTATATTAATTCTGAATATTATTGGCTTCTTATTCGTGGTAAATATGTATGTATAATATATAGTTTCGAAAGTGTAAAGAATGGTACCATATTCCGAATCATTTTCCCGAATTTAAGAAAAATTATAAAAACGGTAAAAAACATTTGCGGAAGGAAAAATTTTCTAGAACTCTCTTATTCATAGGAGGGAACCGAAAATCCAATCGTGGGCCTTTGGCATATCATGAATACGAACTGAGTTCTAGAGGATGTTCGGTGCAATTTTATCGAAGCAGAACTCTGCATGATATTACTATAAAACATTTCTTCTAAATTTTTAGTTTTTAAAATAATATTTTCTTAATTTATTACAACCAAAGTTATGTAAATATGTATTACTAATTTTGCTCCCAAACTAACAAAAATATAAAAATCCCTAAAAATACGAAAATTCATGTTTTTATGATAGGCTAGATTTCAATGTCCTCAACTGTATATTGAAAACACAAATGTCATTTGACTTATGGCATGTGAATTTGTGGTTGCCACATCCAACAAATTGTACTTATTGATCAATATTATTGAAGATTTGACGAAGATTTAACTTAAATCTACTGCCTTTCGAGATTAAGTTTTATATGGTAAATCTCAAAAGATTTAACGTCAAATCTCGTCAGAGGGCTAAATCTTCATTAAATCTAACAATGGAGACATAGTATAATTGTTATAAAGGCCAAAAAAAATAACAAAAACATTTCTCTGCAATATAATTCTAAAATGTTTTATCTGATCTCGTACTTATATCTGTTAAGATTTTGTAATACTGCACAAATGCACGTGATTAAAAAGTTAAATGAAAAACTTAATAAATAGCAAAATCTGTTTGGCTAATGTAAAATGTTCGTTATCATTGCTCTCTTATTACTCCTACAGGAGGCTTGCGGGATGCCTCTTATGGGAGCACTCCCTTATTCCTCGTTCGGGAGGAATATGGTATGTTTTTCTATGTGCACACCCTTATTGTCTTTTTGGGATGTTTCTCGAAGGTTACTATGGAGTACTCCCGTATTGCTCCTTTGGGAGGTTTGTGGGATTATATTTTTGTGTGTGCTCCTCGATTGCTCGTTTAGGAGGTAAAAGGGATTACTCGCCCTCCTCGCACATACAGTGCTAAAGGGAGTATACAAAATTACATGCTTATACACAGAAGCATAGGGAGCAATGGGGAGTATTCGTATACTCCCAAGGGAGTACTCACCGAACAATCGTAAGATGCTCCCAAGATCTACTGGGTAGGGACAGGGGCGTTAGCTGAGTGGGGTTCTCAGGGCATTTGAAGAGGTGCCGGGAGTCACGTGGCGACTCTCCACATGCCGGGCATTGGTTGGGCACATCCTCATTGATTCTACTCAAGTTAGCCTGCTGCAATAGCCAGATCGAAGGTGTGCTATTGTAGTGCGGGTCCCGAGGCAGACAAAGTTCTGTCCTATCCACGTCCGGTGGTTGTGTACCTAGAACAGCATTCACAGGGCGGGAGTCTACATAACTTGAGACTGATTCCCTGTGAATGCCGTTCAAAGCCTGTCGGTAGGTTGACGGGTCCAGAGGGCTCTTCTGCGAGCAGTTGTCCGTTGGGATGGCCACGTCTGTGGCTCCCAGCAAGGAACTGCTTGCAGAGCATTATGTTATGCTCCCTGACTGGGAGCATCAGGGCCTCGTCATGTAGGAGGTGTTGGGGCGTCAGCAGGAGGCATCCGGTCGCTGTTCGTAATGCCGTGTTTTGGCAGGTCTGTAGCTTCATCCACTGCGTCCTGCTAGTCCCCGGCGACCACACGGGCGCTGCATAGTTTAGAACCGGCCGGCCAATTGCCTTGTAAGCTGCCAACAACGTTTCTTTATCTTTGCCCAAGTGCTGCCGGCCAGCGACTTGAGGACATTGTTGCGGCTCTGTACTTTGTTGACAATTGCGGTTGTATGCGCCGAGAAGGAGAGCAGACTGTCGAAGGTAACTCCGAGGATTTTCGGGTTATTCACCGTCGGTATTGTTACGCCATCGACGTGAATACCCAATTGCAGCCTGACCTCCTTCGTCCAGGTGGTGAATAGGGTTGCCGAGGATTTCGCAGGAGGTAGGGCAAGGCTCCTTGCAGTGAAGAAGCGAGAAAGTTCGGCGAAATAACCGTTTACTTTCGATCACAAGTCATCAATTCCATTCCCAGACGCCATGATCGAACAATCGTGAGCATAGGAGACAATAGTAACACCTTCTGGTGGTTGAGGAAGCTTTGAAATGTAATAATTAAAGAGTAGCGGGGACAGGACACCACCCTGTGGTACCCCCTATTTAATTTTACGTGGCTTGCTAGTTTTGTCTCTGAAAATTACTGATTAGTGTCGACCACTCAGGTAATTCGCCGACCACCGTTTGAGTCCCTGTGGGAGCGAGGAGGCCTCTATATTTTCTAGTAGCGTTGAATGACTGATAGTGTCGAACGCCTTGGACAGGTCCAACGCTACTAGAATAGTTCTCTCACAGGGGCGGTTTCGGTTAAGGCCACGAGTTATCTGACTGTTTATGGCGTTAAGTTCTGTTGTTGTGCTATGCACTTTACGGAACCCATGCTGATGCTTCGCTGGGGTCAGGTGGTTCGTAAAATACGCGAGCAGCAGGGCCTCGAGTGTCTTCGCTACCGGGGAAAGGAGGGTTATCGGGCGATAAGACTCTCCTTTATTTGCCGGTTTCCCTGGCTTGAGCAGTGGGACCACTCTCCCCATTTTCCAGAAGTCTGGAATGGCGAGAGTGGCCATAGATAGGTTGAGGACCTCCGTTAGGTATGCTACTCCCGCAGGACACAAAATTTTCCGGGTACGACGAAGCGTGGTCACCAAAGTCTATTTCGACTCTGTCGTCATGCTTCGTCAGGTTGGACAACGACCTCACGGTTGACCAAAGCTTGCTCACACCAGAGGCGAAGTTGCAGGTCTCCAAATGCTCTTCCCATTTCTCCCGCTTATGTACGTTCACAAGTTGCCGAATTTCCGAGTTGAGATCCCTGAACGGGGATTTGCGGGATCGGCCTGACGAAGGTTGTCGCGCTCATCGGCTAAAACAGCCGCTTCAGCAGGAAAATTCGGACGTGGATCCTTAATACATCCTGCTGGGATGAAGCGAGCTGCAGCAGCGGTGATAACCCTGCGGAACTTACGTTCATGAACGTCGGTTGGTATAGGCAGTGCAGTGAAGGCGCCTTCAGTAACATCCGTGAAGCCTTTCCAGTCAGCTTCGGAAAAGTTGACATAAGTCCGGTGATCCACGGAAGCAAAGTCGGCAGGTTTATCAATCGAGATGACTATGGGCAGATGGTCTGATGCAAGGGTCAGCATAGGTCGCCATGATACGCTGTTTATCAGACCAGCGCTGACAATTGTTATATCGTGCGAGATGCAGCAGCTGCCCATAAACCTGGTGGGTGCATCGTCGTTCATTGTGCAGAATGTCGAATCGTCTATCTGCTCAGCCAGATGTATTCCCCTACGATCATTTGACAGGCTTGAGTGCCAAAGATCGTGGTGCGCGTTAAAGTCACCAACTACCATACGGTTTTCACCTCCGAGTAGCGCACCTATTTCAGGGTGATATCCTGCCGGGCAGCTGGTGACAGGGGGTATGTATACGTTAAATATTTCGAGCTCAACATCACCTGACCGGATAGCAATACAGGGTTGAATTGCCGTGCAGCTTCGTCTCTTGGACCGCAGCTATTAATATTCCATGCCTTCCCATTAAGACAGTTATCTCCTCGATCTTGCTCTGGAGTCCGTTACAGTTAAATTGTAGCACCTTTGTGTGCCTTGGGAGACCGATTGTGATGTGTGGTGTTAAATACTTGTGTTGCCTGCCGGCTCCCTCCTGTACGTGCTGCAAAAGGGGGTGCTGCCTTGTGGTGGTGGTTGGCGGCGTCGCGGGAGAGGGATGCGACTGGACAGCACAGCAGGGGCCCACATAGTCACTCATCCAATCTCGCGTGCTGCGGAGTCCTGAGCACGCCCTAAAGTGGCACCAGCCGAGGCAGGAGTTGCACTTGACTGATGTCACGTTACGGTATATTCTGGACTGACAAACTGAGCAGATTGTCGGAGGCACTAGGAGTTGCCAGCGGCGGTGTGTGGGTGCTATTGTGTTTGCTTGTGTGTCTATTGTTGTGTTGTGTTGGGGTGTGGGTGTGTTGATTGTGTGCTGCCCGGGCGGGTGGTGGTTTGCCGTGGAGGCGGTCCGGTTCGCACAGCATGGGGCCATGCCACGAACGACGTGGTCCATTGCCGGTGCGTACGTAGGCCCGAGCAGTTTCGGAGGTGACTCCACCCGTCACCGGCATTGCATTTGACCGAGGTGGAGTTTGAATGCAGTCGTCTCTGGCATACGCAGCAGGTGTAAATTTCTGGCCCTGGGTTAGACTCTATGCCAGCCCTGAGCAGAAGGGTACGGAGCAGATGTAGCCCTAGAATCGAGCAACGTTTGATGGATTTCGCCGACCTAAGTCGCCGTTTCGCCGGAACAACAGCCCTTGGTCGGGTAAAACTCGAGTCATTCCGGTACGTAGAACCGGCTGTCGTGGGAATGCAAAATTGTAAACTTTGCCGTATAAAAGCTGAGTTAATTTTTTATTTGCAAATAACTAAATCACGCAAACAAGTGTTGATTAGTGGTACTGTTTGCAAATAAGCGCAAGACGCCGCCATTCTTAGGCCCTTTTCGATGGTCATCTTATTGCCCTTTTATAATCAAGACGCTGCCATTCTTAGGTTTATTTTCTTTTTCGATAGTCACCGTTTGCCTTTTTATAATCAGGCATGGGTACTGTTTAGTAAGTGGCCCACCTATTTCGGGGTATTGCGTCCAAAGGGGTGACCCGATCCAAAAAAAACACTTACACACACTTATAGCCAAGGGTCTACCCATTATTTTAACATCCACTATTGTAATTTTTGGTCACTAATTTATTTACAAATTGGGTTTGAAATATGCCTTTTTTTGTTAAATTCGGAAATTAGCGTACATTTATCACCCCTATTTTCCTTAAAGCAGCCACTTCACCAATGCATTTTTATATTCCCCTTCACTTTAAACTTTATTCGACTTGTTACAACTTTTTTATTACTTTAATTTTAACCTATCAATCACAATTCATTAAATAAAAACACCTTCAAAACCACGCGTCTGCCTTTGGCTGCATATGCATATTAAAACGCGGCGTTTAGCTGTCAAACTGCTAAATATACAAGAAGGATGAGAGACAAAAGAAAATATGATATAACCCAGTCAGCATTTCTTTGGCAACACAGAAGAGAATTCTACGTAGTGAGGGTTATAATCCCTAAGTGCCTCCGAAGGCCGCCTACGCAGAAAGGTGTTCTCTGCAAAAGGAGTTCAACCCCCTTTCTTTGGCAACACAGAAGAGAATTCTACGTAGTGAGGGTTATAATCCCTAAGTGCGGCCGAAGGCCGCCTACGCAGAAAGGTGTTCTCTGCAAAAAGTGTTCAGCCCCCTTTCTTTGGCAACACAGAAGAGAATTCTACGTAGTGAGGGTTATAATCCCTAAGTGCGGCCGAAGGCCACCTACGCAAAAAGAAGTTCTGCGCTAAAATACTATCGTATTACTATTACTACAACATTTCTATCTGTCGCTTTTTTCTTAATTTCAGAATATTTTTAGTTAATTTTTTTTTCCTTAATTTTTTTTTTATTAACTAAATAACTAAACATTTCCCTCAGGCATTATTAAAAAAGAATTTTTCACCATCGAATAAACAGTGAGTTAGGTATTTGCAAATTATTTTTATTTGCAAATAGCTTACGTATAAACGTATTATCTATCTCGCTAGCGACAGAAAAAAGCACCGACAGCGAGATTTGCAAGCATGTGAAGACGGCCGTTAAAAATCATCAATGTTCGCAGTACTTCGATATTTTGTTGTGATAACTAATTTTTTAGCAGTCCAAGAATGTCCGGTCCTGAATGCAGTGTTTGTTTAGAGAGTTTCAAATATTCCGGGGATGTATGTAGTACTAATTGTGGCCATATCTTCCATAAGCAGTGCTTAGATGAATGCAAAGAAAGGTATGTTCACAGTCATTAAAGGACTTCATAGTCATTGATGCAAGCGGAATCTATTGGGGTAAAAGTGCACTTAAAGTCGGTGTTACGCAGACAAACTTTTGGCTGAGATTTCCATTATAGGGAATTTACATGATTCAACTTTCACAGGCGATTAGTTGAACCAAAAGTTGAACGAAAGTAGGGAGCCGACCAACTTCATTGTAAGCGATTAGTTGAAAGGCTGTTTACACCAGGCGATTGTTGCTTTCAACTAAAAATCGCCTCATTTAAATTCCCTATTACGGAACCAATTGCTATTCCGTGCAAAGTATAGTGAATTTTTTTATGAAACTCGGTGGGGATACTACTGGAGGTCTCCTTCAACTATATTTCCCACTTTCACAATGTTGTTGCTAATAGTACTTAAGTTATTTGTTGTTGAAATATCCCGCCTGCTATCACTACATTTTATTATAACCCCACACCTATCACTTCTATTTACACAAATATATTATCCTTAAAAGGTTCGCATGCGTTTGTGATACTTTAATATACAATTCTTAATTAATTAATTAAGTAAAACGCCTTTATAAATGTCTTCACAACCGTTTGTACATTTCACAAACAAGCAGAAATAACAATAGGTGCAATCCCGTATTCCTCGGACTCGGACTAGTAAAACTGTCAAAAAATGAAAATTCGCTCAGAGCGAGAGAGTAACATTGAAAAGTACGGGATCGCTTTCTAGTAAAAAATGGTAACTTCTGTCAACTTCAACATAACCTCCAAATTTTGGTTGTAAATTTTTGCTTATTTTGTATGTAAACACACTCAGCTCACACATGTAAATAACCAAAAATACTTTCAAATTCATTAGAATCCACTTAAACAAGTAATTAAATACTTTTCAACATGAATTAGCAGAGTGCACTTTTCTTTTGTTTACAATTTGGTTGCCAAACACACTACAGCTGATCGTTTGACACTTTTACCAGAATTTACCAGCAAAAAATTCTCGGACTAAAACTGGTAACTTCTGACAGAGAGAGAACCGAATTTACTCTCTTTTTTGTCCTCTCAATAGTCAGAGAACCGAGTACGGGATCGATTTCCAGTAAAATCTGACTGATTCTGACTATTTCTGACTAGTCCGGACTCGTACGGGATCGCAACTAATGGTTGACAGTAACACAAAATGTATGCTACCATACGTTAAAAAAATACACCACAAACAAGAGCGTATAATTAGGGGGTATAGGTGTATAATACGTACATTGCTTTTATTAAAAATAATAATATTAGGATCGATAGGGGTCTTACTCCTGATCACGAACGGTATAATTTTTTTCGGGGGGAAATAATATTTACTGGTGTTATTGCAGTTCAAAGTACACAAATGTAGAAAAAGTACATCGATAATTTGATGAATATTTAAAAAAAAAAGCGATTTTTTATTAAAAATTTTCGCCTGCGGCACTTTTTCCATAAGAATCAATACTTCGATAAATAATGAAAATTTTTAATAAAAAATCGCGCGATGCTTTATTGAAAATTTTCGCCTGCGGCGCCTTTTCCATAAAAATCATTACTTCGATAAATAATGAAAATTTTTAATAAAAAATCTCGCGATGTTTTATTGAAAAATTTCGCCTGCGGCGCTTTTCCCATAAAAATCAATACTTCGATAAATAACTAAGTTCTTAGCATTTTTATTACAAAATCTCTCCATTTTAGACTGAATCACTTTTTTTTTATCAATATTACAATGCCCGTTTTTATTGTTTCTCGTTTTCAGTGCTTTTTTTTTGGGCATTTTTTGTTGTGTGGCAGCACCGACATTTTAGTTCAATTGGTTTACGAAGCAAAAAGTGAGGTTGAAGTTGACATTTTTTGCAACTTAAAATTCAATTTTCATAAAAACTATAAGCCTCCGGAGGGTAGGGTTTTCAGACTTACAATCACAAAAAGCCGCTCTAAACCCCCTCATTTTTGTTTTTTTTTTTAAAGCCGGGTTCCGTATTGGAAAATTTTCTCAAACTTTTGTTTGCCCAATTAAATGGCGGCTGCTTAGTTTGCTCGGAGGTGGTTATGTCGAGTTTGGCACAGGGTTGCACGTTCATTATGGTTTTCATGCAAGAATGATAGAATACTGTATTCTCTCCACCGTGGTTTTCATGGCTATTGCCAACACGAAATGAGAATTTCAGATGTACACAACGCGCACAATTAATATATTTTTTATGTTATCGTATAGGCAATTAACTGTGCCCTAATCTTTGAAGCGGGAAATGTTTAGTTATTGGCCCACCGTTTTTGGGGTGGGGGCGGAGGGGGAGGGGGCGGGGCCCCCCAAACCCCCCTCATTCGAAAGGGGACAGTCGCCACTTTACGAAAAGCCCCACCCCCCCCTTGGGGACCCACAGACCCCTAGGGAACCGTTTGAAAATGGGGTAAAAACGTAATTTTCCGAGGCAAACTGAGCAGTTTCAAGTGGAATATAACCCAACTAACGAAAAACGTGGGATTTTTAAATAAAAGAAATTATCCCAAGTTGGTTATCAGGCGATTTGAAAAAAAAAAAAAATGATGGGGAAAAAATTAACTAACAATATTGTGAAATTAAGAAAAAAGCGACAGATAGAAATGTTCGGCCGCAATTAGGGATTATAACCCTCACTACGTAGAATTCTCTTCTGTGTTGCCAAAGAAAGGGGGTTGAACACCTTTTGCAGAGAACACCTTTCTGCGTAGGCGGCCTTCGGCCGCACTTAGGGATTATAACCCTCAGGCAGTAGAATTCTCCTTTCTGTGGTGCCAAAGAAAAGGGGGCGAACACCTTTTGCATAGAACACCTTTCTGCGTAGGCGGCCTTCGGCCGCACTTAGGGATTATAACCCTCAGGCAGTAGAATTCTCCTTTCTGTG